>NC_089783.1:52831624-52849124 GCF_040412425.1 Macrobrachium rosenbergii | reverse complement strand
GCCATTGCCATGTTTCGTCACTGGTCAGTTCTTTACTCTGTCTCATGTACTGTCCGTGTATTGGTTTGTTGTGCCATTCCTCTGTTCGTTTTTCTTTCTCCTGTCTCTGTATATTTCTGGGTCTTCGTCTATTTTTATCAGTCCTTCTTCCCATGCACTCTTAGCCGGTAGTCTTCACTGGTTCTCAGAAATTGCTCCAGTGCTCAGCTCTCGATGTTGACATAGTCCTCTATGCTTAGTAGCCCTCTCCCTCCTTCCTTTCCTGTTATGTATAGTCTGTCTGTATTTGTTCTTGGGTGTAGTGCTTTGCGTATTGTCGTGTGTTTCCTAGTTTTCTGGTCAACTGTGCGGATCCTTTGTAACGAAGTTTTATTATTATTATTATTATTATTATTATTATTATTATTATTATTATTATTATTATTATTATTATCGTTGTTTTCGTACGTTTGCTTTAAATGCCTCTTTGAATAATGAATATTCCCTGTCAGAACAAACGGGTTTTTATGTGACAAGGAATTATTATTATTATTATTATTATTATTATTATTATTATTATTATTATTATTGTTGCTGTTGTTGTTGTTGTTGTTGTTGTTGTTGGAAAGAAATCCACAATGGTGTAAGTGAAAATATATATTAAGTATATACACAGCGATTTTGTATATATTTTATTATTATTATTATTTGATTACGTTTATTTCTTTCTCTGTGCCCTCGTGAAGACCAAACATCACCTACCCAATTATCGCCACCCGAGAGAGAGAGAGAGAGAGAGAGAGAGAGAGAGAGAGAGAGAGAGAGAGAGAGAGAGAGAGACGATGATCATCATCATCCGAACTGTAATTATAATTTTTTTTCCCCAATCCCGAAAAAGAAGAGGTGGAATAAAATCCGTGATTCTCGTTCCCTGGCTTCTTTTGTAATTCAGTTTCATCAGATTTTTATCCAAATGATTAATCGTTTCACTTTCTCTCTTTAATTTGTGTGATGTTTTTTTTTTTTTTACTTCCAACTGGTTTTCTCTTCTCTCTGGCTCTCTTGAATTATATAACTCTTAATTGTCTTCATTTCCCCTCCTGATTATTCCTCTCCACTTGGTCTTTATTTTCACCAGAGTTTTTCCATGCGGTTTATTCTGAGAGAGAGAGAGAGAAAAGTTTTACTCTTATTCAGTGCTCCACCTTTATAATATTGGATGCACCATTGGTTGGTATCTACTTTCACGAGACATGTCGCCTTTCAGTCACTCTCCCTTCTGCTACGCCAAAGACTTGATCTAGACATTCGTTGCCTTCCCGAATTTATTTATAATGGCACCGTTGCATTCCTGAAAAGTCATGGAGACGCGTCATCTTCAGACCGAAAAACTGCATTAAATTAGCCATTCCTTTTACATACTCCCTTCATGTTTCCCATTTTATAGCATCTCTTGTTTTTTCTTTAATGATCCTTTTCGGCATTCTTATAAGTCCACCACAGGCGTTTGGTTTCTCCCAAATGAATCCCCACAGCAGCGCGCTTACCCAAGGATGACTTGAGCACTCAGTCCTATTTCATTTTCTTAGTAATTACAGCTATTCCTTACACCTCTTCAAGTAGATTTCAACAATATTATGCCCTACAAAATCCTAATGATAGGGTGTATAATTATTTTCTTTTATAAAAAGTGATATGTCTTTAATGGTTCTTCGACTTATGTAAATATACATATTTTTTTATTACCAATGAAAAGATGAGGTAGACATACCACGTCTGTCCTTCTTTCATTCTGAGGAAGTCAGTGGCATGATCTCTGGATTGCTTGGTTCAGTTATTGTTTATTTCACTTTATCGCCAGGATTTGGAATTCTCTTCCTCCTTCAGTTTTCCACCTTTGATAATATTCTTTTTTGATGTTCATGTGGCGTTTTTGCCGCTTCCGTCCGCCATTGACATTCCTTCTCGCACGATTCCGATATTTTTGGGTAGGTTTTCGCTGAAAGCTCTGAAATCTGAAATAGGAAAAATAGGAAGCGCTTGATAATAAATCCCTTTTCTTAGCATCAGAAAACGGAACATGAACAACTAAGTAAATGAACATTAGAGGCTGTTACGTATGCGCGAACTCCACATTTTGAAGATTAGTATAATAATGTAAAGATTCTGTAATGTTCAAGTAAATGTGGACGGAAATGGGAAACAATGTGCGATCTCATCTTCAGGCGCCTGTTTATGTGTCGAGCAACTCTTCATTCCGTAGTGTTAACACTTCCGAGAGGCTCAAAAATAAGATTAATTTTATGTGGTTATTGTAAGCAATCGTTGTCAGGGAATATCCCAGTTTATAACTCTCCCACCTCATCTCAGGTCACAGACTGGAAACTAAAGGATAAGAATGAAACTCATTTCCAAATCTTAGTAACAAAAAAATAAAAATAAATAAATAAATAAAAGGTCAGGAAATGTCCCATAGTGATGACGACTTCGTAACAAATAAAAAAAAAAAGGTCAGGAGATGCCCCACTGTGATGACCAGCTTTTGGAAACGAAAGAATATATTCCAACAGAGAATTTGTTCAGGTGAAGTTGCCAGTGTCGAAAAAGGTTAGTTTCCGTGGCTATAGTGATTTTATCCTGGCCTCTCGCTCAGAAGTCGACACAGTTGTGAATGGGTACAAACGTCTGCTGGAGTCAAGGAGAGGGCGTGGGGCCCGCAGCCTTCTCTTGAGACTCTTGTTGAGAATCAGAGGGCTCTCTCTACCCACCTGGAGACACTTCCTCTAAATGGTAAAAAGGCTCAAGGGAAAAAATGTGTAAGCATAAATTATATTCAGTATATAATATACATAAACTATTTATACATATATATATATATATATATATATATATATATATATATATATATATATATTATATATATGCACAAATATGAATAGTATATGTATGTATATATTATCTATCTCTATACACACATATATATATTATATATTAAAAAAATATATATATATATATATATATATACATATATATATATATATATATTTCATATCAGGATGAAAATGTATCATATAGCCGTTTACTTATATGATCAATTCAGAATTAATATACCCTTTGTCTCTCTGAAGATGAAAAGAAACCTTATAAAATATATTTATCAACAACACAGATATATATATATATACATACACATATATATATTATATACATACATTATATACGTTTGTACTAGAGAGAGAGAAGAGAGAGAGAGAGAGAGAGAGAATTTCGCGCCCCGTCCGAGTGCCTTCAGGCCTTAATAGTCATGCACTCTCTCATGCGAGTCGGACATAAACCAGAGTAATTATGCAAAGCGCAGAGCACTACGAGACTTGCACTCCATGAGCTGGTAACAGCCCCTGAAAAGCCGAGGGCGTGTGACCAAATAGACGCAATTACCATTTATAGATCAGAATGGTAATTGACGTCCTGGCTCGACCACTCCAGTCTGGGGACTTGGGAATGAGCCTTTGTTATACCGAACAGACTGTTTCATGTACATTGTCACTGACTGCAGGTAGGCGTTTTGGTTATTTTACTGAAGTGCTTTCGAACGTAGCGAATGAAGAATACCTGTACACAGTGCGGAACAACGCCTTCTTCTTCTTTTTCAGCAGAAAATGATTCCTGGTGACAGTAAGCAAATGAGAGTCTACGGGAGGGCAGAGTTAAGTATACCTTAGTTTAACCAGACCACTGAGCTGATTAACAGCTCTCCTAGGGCTGGCCCGAAGGTTTAGACGTATTTTACATGGCTAAGAACCAATTGGTTACCTAGCAACGGGACCTACAGCTTATTGTAGAATCCGAACCACATTACACCGAGAAATGAATTTCTATCGCCAGAAATAAATTCCTCTAATTCTTCGTTGGCCAGCCGGAGACTCGAACTCGGGTCTAGCAGAGTGCTAGCCGAGAACTCTACCGACTCGTCCAACGAGGAACTATACGGGAAGGCAAACTCGTCGTGGCAGGGCAGAGCCGAAAGATCTGAACATTCGCTGTTAGAAGAACAAATTAATGAGTGATTTCCTTGCTTAATTAATATAAAGAAGAATCTATATAACGACTTGCTTTCGACCTACTCATCCATGCGTTATTTAGAATGACGAATCCATTAATAAAGCATCCGAGTATTGAAAATATGTTCTCTAAAGTTCTAGCACAAATGCCGAGCAAAGTCAGTAGGGCAGTAGATGTGAGATTTATAGAGACGTGACCTCGTTAGAGGTGAGTGAACAATTACGCACTTTCAGTTGCAACCTGTATACATAAAATAGGTGATAATTACAGCTCGAAGTTTTGTTAGTAAGTGAATGATATCACCAGTCATATTGGCCTTGTTTATTTTCGTGGATGTGATTAAAGTTTTAGGCCTTCACCAGCATGAATAAAATTAGATTTATGAGCAGAGGAACCGTTATTTAATGAAAGGGAAAATATGCTGTGGCTTCATGAAATAGCATGACAATAAGGTTATATCTACATGTAAAGCGCAGGCCAGTGAATGCGTATAATTAGAAAACAAAAGGCACAAGGAGAACAAAGAGGATCTTGTTTTTATTTTATGACGGTTCTTTGTCTTCTTAAGGGTAGTTAAAACAGTTGGAGTCAGAATTTCCATAAAGACTGAATATCCACGTAGCTGACAATCAAGAACGACCCGAGCTTGGTTGGGTGGGATGTTTTGCCTGTGACTCAGACGAATGAGGTTTTATTAGGACTGTTGAAAGTGTAACAAACAAACACACACACACTGTTGAAAGGTCGTGAGTTATTGAATGTACAGACAACGACAATGACCTCAGTCCTTGCGCAACACGGGGGAAAAAAGGGAGACGATTGACGGGTTTAAAATTTAGCGAAGAGGCGACGCAATGAAGAGCTGAACGAGTTGAGAATAAGGCTTAAACTGACATAAAGTGAAGGCATTAAAAAGGTTATTTAATTACTCTTTTTTTTTTGGTGTTTTATTCCACAGGTATAAAAAATCTTATCAGTAAGTAATTAGCGAACATCGAAAATAATAAAATAGAGCGCAGGTAGATTCTTCCTCGCATTAAACGAAGAAACACCAACTCAGAGGGCAGAAAATACGCAGAGAAAAGTAAGGGAAAAAATAAATATCGAGGACGGCGATTATTATTAATGCAGCTGCGAGGTCACGGAGCTTATCTGGAATCTTTACAGAAAATTCATTCAGGAAGTAAATCGTATTTGGGTGCACCATGAACGAAAAATGATTTGTCTGATATTTCCCGATTCTGTAAATTCAATCCGGCCTTTGCATGAGTCCTAATAGAACCGGTAATGAGGGGTCGGATTCAATTACATCGCCGGATTTTTTTTCCACCAAACACGATTATAGCCACAAGAGGTCTCTCGATTAGTGATGTTTCTCCAACTCCCGACGAAAGGCTTTTGCTTTTGACTTCAATTATTTTCCCCTTTTGACATTTAATCATTTCTCTTGAGAGAGGTCGGATTAGTGGCATTAGTTAAGGCAACTTCGATGTCGAATTTTGGGTGGGCTGAACGTCGCCGCCGCCACCGGCCCATTTACGAATCTTTATGTTTATTGTTCCATACCGTTTCATTCTCCTACAAGACTGTGTGTTCGTCACTGCGTTGGCAGTTTGGAAAATGTGAAGTATTTCTGTTATCAATTTATTATCCTTCCTCTACTTCCGTGAAGTTCTGAGCGAGACTTTTAGGACGATGTTGTTAGCATTCCTCTTTCCCCACTGCATCTGCGACCCACCACAGTCGAGAAACCATTGGGTACCTGATTCACTGATCAAAACGGCACGATGGAGTTTTAATATAAGCGGCTAAAGTCGTTTTCTCTCTTTGGAATCGATCTTGGAACTCCCTCCAGCAAGTTCGAAGTTGGTGACCACTGAACCACGATCACCAAATAATTATTATTGAAATTAAGACGTTTAATGGATAGATCTTTCCTTACGAAAACGACGTTATTTTCTTTATAACATTTAGCGATGGTTTTCACTTGTGAGGAATGTAATAATCTCGAGACATATAAGAACGCGGAATACAACTTTTTCCCTTGGGGAACCAGCATATTATTTATGGTATAAACATTTCTGAGAAAACAGGACGGAACGGGATGACTGATAAATGCAAGGATAAGCGATATTAAGACGGCTCTTTCTGAAAACAGTGCAGCCGACGTATATTTTCCAACTCAAGAGTTTATGCACGTCTATTTCTAAAGATTTTTGCCCAGAAATAATGGCTTGCAGTTCTGTCTTTTAGAAATGATTACGAATTTAGCTTAGAACTATTTGTCTTGCTCATTTCTCTGTTTATCTTTTATGGGGAAGGGGCGGAGAATGAAAAGCGCTGGAATGTTTTAGCGGATTACCCAAGATTTGCGAAATTGGTGAAGATTATAACTGCTGGCATTTTTATAGAGGACCCTTTGATTCTGGACTGCCTCTTACTCTCAACTGAAGGAGATTATCTAAGCTTCCTCTTGTATATTTATTCACTTATCTCTGGCCATCTACACACATACATAATTTTGTATAAAGGTCCACAACGCACAAAAATTGCATGGCTAAGGAAACCGGGTCATTTGTGTAATTTGTAAAATATACGTCCTCCATCAGTAAAGATGGGTGTAAACCAGGTGAAGGACTTTTGGGAGTAAAAACCTTTGTCAGATGCTTAATAATCTTCGTAAGATAAAACGATCAGACTTCTCATCGCCAAACTCTAAAAATGTTCCTTATAACGACGAACAACTTTAAGCAAGGTTGAAAAAATATAACTGTACTGAACTGCATGCAGAACGAAATATGGCTTATTCAAATGGTTGGTAGAGTTTTTAAACGTAAGTGCCTCTTCACGCATAATCTATAACTTAGTCAGTTCCGATTTCAGGAAGACTTGTTGAAAGACGGCAATATTAAAGCCATGCGACTATTGGACTGTATTAGTTTAAAATCTTACGAGGAATACGGAAATAAAGTTATTAACTCCTCTTGGAAAATGGAACGCATCTCTGCGCAGGTATTGTATGACAGAGACGTGCGTGTTCTGCGTCGAATGACATATCGTAGCTTTCATTTAAACGAGAGATGCTTGTAAGCAGTGTTTGTGTAATTTAATTGCCAGTTGCCTCTGTCAAGTTAATTTGTTATTGAAATACGCAGTGGTCGGCGAGAGCGCTTGCATCGCGATGAAGTTGCTTTTGGAGGAAGAAGAGTTTGTGAAGTGTTGATATTACATTCTGCTCTGGCCAGAAGATTACAGTTACATGTACATTGTGTCTGGGGTAACTTGGATGTTCCTTGATTAAGAAGCTCGTTTGTATAATGTAACTTTGCAATTGCGTGCACAATCATACACACGCAAGTACACACGGAATATCTATAATGAATATATATATATATATATATATATAGATATATTATAAATTTCTGACTCGCATCAGGATCGAACCTAGGTCTTTCAATTGAAAGGCAAGGGAGCTGCCCACCAGGCCAAACAAGCCCTGGTGTGAGTCAGAAGTTTATTTCTGTTCTACACCTGATTTGTGTTGATTATTTATATATATATATATACATATATATATATATATATATATATATATATATATATATATATCTGTCTATCTATCCATCTGTCTATCTACATATATGTATAGTACTGTATATATATATATATATATATATATATATATATATATATATATATATATATATATTATATATTAATAGGGGTGGCCCCAGAGGATCTTACTCCTTTGCTCATCAGCTAGTGATTACTGGAAGGAGGTTGCTAGCCGATATCCATTGTATACATTTACTGCACCCACCGTTCTCCAAATTATGTAGGCCTACAGAAGAACTGGACACACATACACACACACACACACACAAACACATTATCTATCTATCTATCTCGCTATCTGTTTGTCTGACTGTCTATCTATCTATATATGCATATGCATGTAGAGAAAGATAGATAGATAAATAATGTTTGAAGTTCCTCTGTAGGCCTGAATGATCAGGAAACTGCTGGGTACAGCCTCCTCCCAGTAACCACTTATTGATAAACAATATTTCTGCAATTTTGTCAACAGGCCAGTGCAATCTAATGGAGCTGACTAACCAAACTTAGCTTTATGAGTGTAATTATGCGTGAATATTAGTGACAAAACTGTAATTATATATATGTGACTAACCAACTTATAAATATAAAATCCATATAAGGAAACGGAAACATATGGGAGTGCACTGAGTGCTGAGGCCTTTCGACGCTAGGTCCTTTACTTAGCAGACTGAAGAAATATAAAAGTATGTTCACAAAGAAAGCTCCTACAAATGACAGACGTTTCCGTTTCCTTCGTCGATTTTTCTTTACTTATATATATATATATATATATATATATATATATATATATATATATATATATATATATATATATACTTTCGTAATAAGCACTTTCGTAATTTCAAACATTCGCCCCGGCTATCCATCAGCTCCTTCGCTCTGCCAAATTCATAAATCCTTAAAGAGAGGAAGCCGGAGATCCCAAGAATCACTGAACTTGGCCAAATGACCGAGGGAGTCAGGTAAAATAACTCAGTTATAGACAGATCATTTGGTCTCTCGCGAGCAAATCATCGATCTCCTTCAGACTCAGCGGAGACTTTATCCATTATACGAAAACTTCTGGCTGCCGCCTCTGGGAGAGGAAGGAAGGTCTTGATTTTGGCAATTTAATTTGCATGCCCCTCAGGTTGAATGGGGTGTGCCGAGATAACCGTCTTGGTGAAAATGTTTTAGCACGAAAATACAAGCTTTTCGTTACAAACGCGGATATATATACACATGTATATATATGTATTATGTGTATATATATACATATGTGTATATATATACAGTACATATATATATATATATATGTATATACTCGTATACTGTACAGTACAGTAGAAATATGCAAAGTAAAAAGGTGGCTGTGGTAGAAAATGTAGTCTGTTCATGTGAAGAGAATGGGAGAACAATAGGCCGATGAAAAAAAAGAGGGGTGTAATTCGAAAGTGTTGGAAAGGAGGAAGATAGGGTGTGGGCAAAATAATGGTGATAGCACTGATTGTGTGTGGGGGGGTGGGGGGGGGTTTCTGATACGTCGCTGATAAGCCTTGTGTGGAGGTATTTAAAACGGCCATCATTGTGGAAGTATTCTGCACATGGGGTTCATTCACGATTCAACAGTTAAAAAATGAATGTATGTGGCGGCAACGTCGTGTTGTGTCTTCTCCTGCCAACTGTTAATAGTAACGGCTTAGTGTCGAAGAAAAATAATGCGCGCGCGCACACACATAAATATGTGCGTGTGTGTGGTATATATATATATATATATATATATATATATATATATGTATATATATATATATATATATATATATATATATATATATATATATATATATATATATATATATATATATATATAATGCACGTGCTAATAATTGATTAAGAAAGTTGATTCCACTTATATATATACCACAATCACCACATAATTTAAAATTTTTTAAAATCTTCTCAAGAACACATCCCAGTTCGGGCTCGGGAATGTTTTGAATTGTCTTGATGCAGTTGAGTTATTGTTGATAACCTTCTTAAACAATATCCAGTGTCCAGGAAGGTAAACCTTATGTATTTTCAAGAAGATTGCGCCACTGTAAAAATCCGGCAGCCCGTCAACCTAACGGTCCGAAAAACCCAAGAGGTTCAGTAGGAGAATAGGTCTTACAGATTTGTCTCTTACAAATTTCGGTCTTTTTAAGCTAAAAAAAAATTTACTAGAAACACAAACACTTCTGTGAATTCCATGTGATACCAATTATCATGTTTAAAATGATGTTTGCATAAAGCTAAGAAACCTTTGTTTTCTAGAATTTCGTTAGATGCATTTCTTTCCTGGTTGGTTCATTAAGCTTTCTAAATCAATTTCCACAATAATAAAAATAAAAAAAATAAGAACCCCAACCACACAACGAGAACAAAGGCAAATAAAGTAAAAAAAAAAAAAAAATAAAATAAAACGTTTAACTTGAAAACCGGATAAAATTGGAAAGTTCCACCAAACGAACGCTGCAACGCGACAAAAAAAAAAAAAAAAAAAAAGCTGGGAGACCAAAAAAAAAAAAAAAAAAAAACAGTTGGACAAACCAGCAGAAAGTTTATCTGTCAAAAATGCCGTAAAAAGAAAGTGGCCGCGTTTGAAGTTAAAGATACGGGTTTCCAAAGAATGGAAACTTCGCCGTGGGAAGTGACGTGTCCTTTGGGGACTGAGGGGGAGGAGAGGCTGTTGGAGGCTGGGGGGGGGGGAATGCAAGAGGTTTGTTTGAATAAGCACCAGTGCTGATAGTAACTAAAGACTCGGCAAGAAAATGAAAAAGTTTGAGTTACTGTTTGTTGTTGGTGATATCTGCCTGTCAGCCCGTCAGTCTGTCCTTTATTTGCTCTGCAACTCAGCTTTAATTCCTTGCCATTCTTTATTTAGACTGTATATCCCCTAAATTCTTCTCGAAAGTAGACATTCCACCTTTTGCAGACATTCGCATTAATAACCATTTATATATGAAATGACAAGCTTTCCTGACTAACGTTTTAGATATTGAACCTGTGCGCTAAATAGAAATTTGCCTCACGAATTGAATTAATAATTATGTTATTTAATTAGTCTGATCGTCGCACAAACAGGAAGCTGTTTCCAAACTTTGTCCGAAAAATTGTTTGGAAACTGTTTGTTATAAAGTTTAGTGTTCACACATCAACGCATTTCATAAGTGTATTAATATGCCGTAATTAATTTTAGTGCTAATTTTTATTATCCGTGTCGTTTATTATTATTATTTTATTATTATTATTATTATTATTATTATTATTATTATTATTATTATTATCCGTAAATGTAAATTTGTTCTTAGACATGTCGTCCGTTAGACCTATTATAGTAATTAGTTGCTTTTGTAAATCCGTCCTAATTAATTCGTTCTTAAAATATAATTTTCAGACAACTGTTAAATTAATGACTAGGTTAGGTCAGGCGCTAATAAGTAAGTTAAAGCAGATTAATTGTTACCCTCAATTATGACTGGGAACAAAACAACCCTGATTGTGTTTACAGATGACCTGGCATTTGCTAATAGAATTTCATTTATTACTTATTGGAGTGTAAGGTGTCCTGGTACCCAATCCTTAGGGATGACTTTCTATCGAACTGGTTACTTTGATTACAAGATCTCTGATCTCTGCTAATTGATTTAGGCAATGAGAAGATGAGAGTTCCGAACGTACACTATCGACTGGTCGCTATCCTGAATCGTTTTCACTACGTTTCTAATTTAGCTTTATCTCATGCATGTTATTTACATAATTCACTTTACCGACCATCACAAAGATTTTTATTTAGTTATCTGCAGTGGTATGTAATAATACGTCATCGCTACTTTTTCTCAGTCTGGAAGAAAAACATTTTAATACGTATTTTTAATTGTTGAGAGCACTTTCATACCTTTCAATTTATATCATAATGTATTTGAGCGATTGTTCGATACGGCACAATGACAGAAGTTGGTGCTATTCTCTGTTAAATTCACATCCACCTTATTCCCCCGCTTTATTATAATGAATAATTGTGATGGTTTAAAATTAAAGTCCTAGACCCCTACAGTGGAACACTACAAGATGTAAAATACTTTCATTTTTTATTACACAGTATTTCTTGATTTACATTCTTTAGCATCCAAACTAAGACGCAATACAGATACATATAGATTTACAAGCACTTGCATACAGATAGATAAGCTAGATCGATTTCAGGTAGTTACATTCATGTATGCACTGGTATATCGACAGAATGTAGTCGTGAAATAAAATCATCCAGAAAATAGGCTGATGGAACATTTCACGACGTGTAATGGCATCACCCCAAGTCTGAGGATCTCAATCATTTTATAGCTAACACTTACCATCGATGCAACATGAAAGATCAGTCATATCTCTGGTTTGCATTTAGAAGGGGGCAAAGGCAAGGTGCACTGAGCACCGCTGGATCATACCAGGAATCACTTTCTCCAGCAGTGGCAATAAAGCAAAATGCAGCGAGCTCTCCTAACCCTGGTTCTAGCATTGTACTCTAGGAGATGGATACGAAGAATATGAGAACGCACAAAACAAATGAGAGGTGATGAGGCCTTAAAACTTACCCTGCGTCCTTGTTTCTGATACAGCACTCGGAAAGATTAGATAGAGAGAGAGAGAGAGAGAGAGAGAGAGAGAGAGAGAGAGAGAGGGAGAGAAATGAAGGGTGCGGGAAAAGCAGGGGGTGGGGGGCTAAGGGCGGAAATTTCTTACATTCTCCTTCCATTTTTCTCTGCCATTAGGCAAATGAAGGAGAAATATCCAGGTGTTTACGCAACACTCAGTTGTCACAACACTGACGGAGGGTGGGCTCGGAATATTTTACCTCCCACAGCTTTTCATAAGCAACGGGTTACTTGACGAAATAGGTTTTTTCTTCCCTTTTTATTTTTTTTTTGTCCTCTTGCTATGACGTGACAGGTACACGTATTATAAGCGTGCGTAGTTACATGTATGTGCTGTACTCCCGCATAGTATATAATTTACTCAAATAAATAGTATGGTTTGGAGAAGGGTAAGTATGCAGTTATGAATATAATTGAGTGGGTTTTATAATGAAGAAGTTATAGTAGCATTTAGACAGAAGATAGAAGTATGCGAAAATAGGTTTTAAAAGATAGAAGATAGGCGAAAATAGGTTTTAAAAGATAGAAGATAGGCGACAATAGGTTTTAAAAGATAGAAGATAGGCGACAATAGGTTTTAAAAGATAGAAGATAGGCGAAAATAGGTTTTAAAAGATAGAAGATAGGCGACGATAGGCTTTAAAAGATATAAGATAGGCGAAAATAGGTTTTAAAAGATAGAAGATAGGCGACAATATGTTTTAAAAGATAGAAGATAGGCGAAATATGTTTTAAAAGATAGAAGATAGGCGAAAATAGGTTTTAAAAGATAGGAGATAGCGAAAATAGGTTTTAAACATAAGGAACTTCGAGCTGCTTGCGACGCAAAATTCAAAGAATAAGATGCTGGGCTATTGCTCTGGTGAAACGAAAAATGTTACGATCACTTTGACAAGAAGCTTCAGTTATTCAAAGTGAAGAATTTTATTGCTAAAATGGATCTTATGGTCAATTATTCCGACAAATCAGTGCTACGACAGCACCTTAAGTGCTTTAAGTTATGACTTTGACCATGGTAGCATCTCTAAGACATTTTGTAACTTACAGAAATATAATGATAGGTCATGTTCTGAAAACATCAGCACTGAAATGTAACAATAACAAGTTTTCTTCTGAAAACATCAGTACGGAAATATAAACATCAGTACAGAAATATAATGACAAGTTTTCTTCTGAAGACATCAGTACAGAATTACAATGATAAGTTTTCTTCTGAAAACATCAGTACAGAAATATAATGACACGATTTCTTCTGAAAACATCAGTACAGAAATATAATGACAAGTTTTCTTCTGAAAACATCAGTACAGAAATATAATGACAAGTTTTCTTCTGAAAACATCAATACATACATACACACACACACACACACACACATACATATATATGTGTGTGTGTGTGTGTGTGCAAATTCAAAATGAAAACCGTGTGAATCAGATTAACTCCAAGCGTAGCTCTTCCTTCCTCACCGTAATTCAGTCTGCACCTACTGGCATGGGCTTCGTGATTTATCCACCCCTAAATCGGTGGCTGCAGCTTTGCATGGCAATCTGTTTCATTTCCCTTCATGATATAATACGCTACCTGGAAATTCATTTTCGTTTTTTATAACTGAAGGAAAGAGAGTGAGAGAGGGTTTTTACTGATGGTCAACACTGAGTTATATATAACTGGTGTATTTAGATTATTTGGTGTTGCTATCTTTTTGTGAATACTTTAAAGAGACATATATACATGCGTACATACATTTCTTAATAATGATTGTTCGTGAAGAATTTGCATTGTCGACGAATTCTTCATGGATGCTACTACCTCGGATGCTTAAAAGATTGAGAAATATTTTAATTTTTTTATGTTTTCTTAATAGTACTACTGATTTAATTTGGAAATTAAGGCTGGAAGTTAGAAATATCAGGATCATAAGAAAGTTATATTAAAAACTATTAGGAGATTTAGGAAACTTTATTTTTAACAATTAGTCACAAAGTTTAAATATCCTGCACATGTTAGCATATCCCACTGGACAAATTCTCTTTTTATCCGTAATAATCTTACGTTTTTTGTCCAAATTATTTGTGTACTTGTCTTCCTTCCTAGTTGTATTTTATTCGTGAGCTCATCAGTACAAAAGAGCAATAATGTCGGGAGAAACGAGACATCTGCCTGCCGTAAAGCAGAGTCACAGGACAATTCTTGAAGTCTGAAGTCTCGCCATTTCCTTTCTTTACTCGTGTAATCTCCATCAACGTATTTCTCCGCCTTTCCTTCCGCCGCGCCGACTATATCCATTCCCATTTTGAAGTAGAAAAGATGTTCCTCTCTCTCTCTCTCTCTCTCTCTCCCTTGCTCTCTCTTTCTCTGTCTGTCTGTCTGTCTCTCTCTCTCTGTCTTTTTCTCTCTCTCCTGGAGCCAAGAGCGAGCGTGTTGTTTTATGGGCGATGAGTTCCTATCTGAAGGACATTCCTCGGTCGCTCGAGGGCCCCGAATCACCAGACCCTAGCCGGTCACCTTTTAAGCCCTTTTACTCGCTCCCTCGTAGATCACTGTGGTCTCTTACTTACAGACAAAAGGGCCGCAGCCTTCCTCCAATCTATCCCCGAGCCCCTACCCTCGAAGCACGGCCCTTCCTGTCTTGTTTCCAGAACCCATTTTTCAGGCCGGGTATGTGGCGAGGGTGTGAAATCTTTGGTAAGTGAAACGAGAAGAATAAATTCTGTTATTTTCTGTCTCTCGCTGCTATTTGGTTCCCGGTTCATCAGAGCGATCACGGGCAGCTTCAAAAGTTTGGGGCAGCGAAGATCCAGGTTATGAGTTCAAGATGAAAATTTTGGGTGCTTTTTCCTGACGCAGTGCATTTATCATTTTTCCTTTTTAAATAGCTTTTACCCATCTAGTCAGTGAGCATGAAAGGAGCAATAGTATGCTAGTTATCAGGGGCTACCTGAAGTCTTGGTGGCAATTCTACAACCAGTCCACATTCTTCCAGCTCCCTAAGGTTGATGGGTAATTTATCTTTAAGCCGCTGACCAGAATATTTTGTCGAACTGTTTCGAAACAAATTTAGAAACGCCTCACACCTGCTGGAGAACACTTGCGGGACAGTTCGAAACACGGTTTCATACTCAGGTTCAAACCAAGAACATTTTTCCCGCAACAAAATATCTAACCTGGTGCAAGATAGTTGCTCAATAATTGAGCTGCAATTCAGATTTGCTGCTCGGCTGATGTTCAGCTGTTACGAAATACGATGCTGAATGTTTCTGTTTCCCTTGACACGTATAGAAAACATACCAGCTGCAGGCAGAAAGACTCTTCATCATTTATGTCAGCCTTTGAGCTTGTTTTTTGGGTAAATTGTTTAAAAGCGAGCGTGAAAAAGAGGGCAGCGCAAATGACGAGTGTATGTCACAACATTCATTGTGAGATAATGAGCTTATTTCCAAAAGTTGTCCTTTCATTTAGATTTGGACTTGCCATTGTTACCGTGACATGGTTTACCTTGGTCTCTAAAAGTTTGCGCCTGGAACTAGCAAATAAAAAAATCACTCGCGCCACTTTTATGGAAGAAAAAATCTTATTGACTTTGGTATGTAGCAATGTGTTTTATGCGTTTAATAAACGTATTAAAATACAGTAGATGTTATGATGAAACAAGATAGTGAGACGTTTTCATTCCAGTGGTTCTCTGTCTCAGTCCAGGAAGCATTTCCTTGTTCTCTGACTTGTTCTTTCTCCCAGGACCTTTGAATTCAATGCATGTCTAGTGACAAAGTTATATCTTTGCCCACTGACAGCAAATGATTTATGTACGTGGCTTCCATGTCCCTCCCTTTGCATTCAGTGTTTAGACATAACTTCCATAAAGAAAAGTTAGCTCAACAATCCCTCATATATTCTTAATCTTGCTTTTGAAGACACTCTTCCTCTCTTCAACCCTGTAACGCCTACTGATTCCCATAGAGGGTTAGTGCCATCAGTGCACCTCACACGGTAAACTGTAGGCATTATTTAAGGTTCTTTGCAGGGTCCCTTCGGCCCCTAACCGCAACCCCTTTAATTCCTTTTACTCTACCTCCGTTCGCACTCTCTTTCTTCCATCTTACTTTTCACCGTTTCCTAACAATTGTTTCATAGTGCATCTGCGAAGTTTTCCTCCCGCTACACCTTTAAAACCTCCTTTACTCCCAGTATTCCTTTTAGTGCTGAATGAACTCATAGGTCCCAGCGCTTAGCCTTTGTCCTAAATCTTTTATATTCTAATTCCATACTTACTGATGTTGCCTTCGTGAAGCCAAAGCGGTGTTCATCAACAGGTGAATGCTTGAATGCTACCCACGTCCGCAGATAATTTCTACCCTGATGACGCCACCTTGAATGCCAAGCAGCATTGCGGAATACTTCTGTTCTGGACAGTTCTCATTACATAACTAATTACAGCTCCCGCGCCATCTAAAGAGCGGCTGTTACAAAAGGTGTCTGAATCCGCTGTGAAAGATAGGCAGACCCAACTGCCGTTCAGTGGAGAAGAATGCATGCAGTTGCAAGACTGCGCTTGCAGTTTGTCAGGATTGATATGCAGCGAATGTTTGAAATTAGCCGGAGAATTTGCCCAGAGAAATCATATTTTTACACGTGTTAGGTGAAATAATTCAAGAGTTGGGACTAACATCTCGCTTTATTCTTGTGGATATTTCTCTCTCTCTCTCTCTCTCTCTCTCTCTCTCTCTCTCTCTCTCTCTCTCTCTCTCTCTCTCTCTCTCTCTCTCTCTATATATATATATATATATATATATATATATATATATATATATATATATATATATATATATATATATGAAAGTTTTGTGTGTGTGTGTGTGTGTGCATGAGAGAGAGAGAGAGAGAGAGAGAGAGAGAGAGAGAGAGAGAGAGAGAGAGAGAGAGGTACGGTAAGTGACGGAGAGGTGGAGGATGGTGGCTTTGAAAACGATCCTAAAGATATTTCTATATTTGGGTTCGATCTCATGTGAAAATTGGCGCGTGATGGAAGCTGAAACGTCTAGTAGGAAAGAGAGAGAGAGAGAGAGAGAGAGAGAGAGAGAGAGAGAGTGAGAGAGAGAGTACTGGGCTGCTGATACTTCCTTAATGTTAAATTTTTGTCGTTCGGTCTGTACTTCTGCTGCTCCAGGAAC
>NC_089783.1:52804124-52826624 GCF_040412425.1 Macrobrachium rosenbergii | reverse complement strand
TTGTGAGCGATGTTTTGAATGCACACTTAATTCTTTTTAACTTCAGTTTTGTATTAATCCAGTTATTCAATGCATGAAAAGCATTGCTGCACATCTGTGATGGTGCATCAGAATATAATCCTAGAATTTATGTAGAGGTCTAAAACTTACCCTATAAGAGCGCTAGTTGGAATACATGAAGGCTTGTTGAACCAACTCTTCTATATGGAAGTTAAGTTTAAAATGCTGAATGCAAATGGAGGGGGAGACATAGAGTCCTCTTATGTAATGTTTACTTTGTGTGGTGCTCCAGGAGTAAAAGAGCTCGTGCTTGTTGAAGCTAGATTATTTTTAGGGATTCACTGCGTTCTCATTGTCATAATACATATTGGAGTTTACAGGTGAAGTTTCAATATAATTACGAAACTCATTACGCGTAATGACTGATTTTCTGTAGTTTATGCATAAACGATTTCCTTAATCCTCGAGGCATGTATTTCGAATTATATATATTGCTCTACCAATATATATATATGTGTATATATATACATATATATTATATATATATACTGTATATATATACATTGGTGGAGCAAAATGTATAATTAGTTATATATATATATATATATATATATATATATATATATATATATATATATATATATATATATATATATATATAAATCCTACGGGAAAATGACAGGCAGAAGCTCAGTACCAAGCGCTTTCACGTTTATTAACGCATCGTCAGGGCACAGATGAAAAGAAGGTTAGAAATTAAACAAAAAGAACAAGAATACCAGATGGTCAATTATCCAAGGGTAATAAACTGGAAGATAATCCGGGATCAAGCACTCACAAGCTAAAACCATAGACCTAACTGCAAGATTTATGTATATGTCTGTGTGTGTGTGCTTGTATGTATTTGTGTATGTATGTATGTATATGTATATATAAATACAGTATATATATATATACATACATACAAAGGATATAGGCAAAAGTCTTCATATGCATTCACACCTACACACATACATTTTCACATAACGCAGGGGAAATAAGCGTACATTGTTATGCAGGAGCGCGGGCGTTACTGAGCCATTCATTCAGGAGAAATTTAACCGTTCCTAAAACAGCTTCAAGTGCAGAGCGCATTCACCGCTCGACAAAATAAAAGCGGCAGGTGTGTAAACGGTCGGGAATAACAATGCAATGTCCGTATCTCTTGAATTCTTGTATCTGGCGCCTTCCTTTCTCTTTATTTACCCTTTCGCCCTGGGAGAATGTTTTATGTTTGCTGTTTCCATTGTCTTGAGGATTCCTTTTTCTTCTTTTTTTTTTTTTTTTACTGTTATAGCTGAGCAGTGGACTGGAAGAAAAACTTTTTTTTTTTTTGTATTTTTACATTCGGAGGCTGTTTGGAATTATGTGTATGTTATGGTTTTATATTTTTGTTTAAATTGTCTCTGTGAGGATTGTGATGTCTGTTCTCCTGCTTCCATTCCCTTCAGGATTCCTTTTTGTATCTACTGTTATGTACTCTGCGCTGAGCAGTGAACTGGAAAGAATTTTTTTTTTTTTTTTTTTTTTTTTGACATTTAGAGGCGGTTCGGAATAATGTATCTATCACGTTTTTATAATTTTTGTGGGTTATCTTCGTGAGGTTTGCGATATCTGTCGTATGCATTAGAGGATGTACATTCCATGAAATGATCTCCCCCTGTCCCACTTTTATAAGTCTTCCAAGCTTTGCTTTTTAACTTGTCTTTTGGAAACTATGATATTCTTGATCGTCTGAACTCGCGTACCTGGAGTAATATCTAAGCTTTTATTTCTCAGCTATATTTCAATTAGTCAAGACAGTTTATTTCATTGCCTCGATCAGACTCACTTCTTCTTTATAATTTTATAATGTAAACGCATTTGTCAACAGTCATCATATTTTTATCTCGCAACGTAAGATCAGCAACGATCCGCTACCATGTTCTCCTTTGGTGCCAGCCGTAGTTAAACCAATTTCATTAAAACGCCCCTCTGTATTTATTGACTCTCCTCCTCCAATCTCTTTCATCTGTATTCTGAGTTTGTTATTCGTCTGTACTGCTCCTTTGCGTCGTAACCTAAAAGGATTATTACTGACGTCAGTGCCGGAGTGAGAGCGCGTCTCAAAGAGATGTTTCTTCCACGCGTCTTTGAAGTCATCGATTTATTCCCCGTCTTTGACTCTACGGAAAAGACTAACGACAAATAACCATCGAGAAAAGCTGAGAACAGAACAAATACATTCGACGTAAGAATGATTACCCGAGAGAGGGCAGCGGCAGGGAACCAAACGAGGAAGGAGATGGATGAGGGAGACAGGTGCATTTATGAATTAATGAATGGTTAGGGAAAGAGCAACGCCCAAATATTAAATCTACGAAAAGAACGCTGCCCCAAAATAATCACGTCGCGAAAATATTATACTTGAGCGAAGAGAAAGTTACGCGGGGAAAAAAAAATCACAGGCGCCCTGACTACTGAAAAAAAAAAGAAAGAAAAAGAAGCAGAGAGTGGCGAGGAAAGGAAAGGCTTCTGTTACCAATATTCTGCTTCAAATAGAAGTTTGAGAAGGGCTTTTCTCAGGGGAATAGAAGGCAAGTCATTCTGCGATACAGAGTGAAACGGATTCCAAGGCATCCAGTTGCTTTTCAAAGATACTTCTCAGATCAGCATTTCTCCCTCGATATTGCTGCGTCTCTTTCCGCTTTATTTTCTTCATTTCCTCTTTCTTCTCCCTTTCTCCTTCTGCGAATGGATTTGCGGTGTTTGGGGCGTAAGGTTATATCGTCATATTTTGTTTTTGTTTAATGAAATGCTTTTTCCTCCAGTGCTTTCTAGATACTCTAATCATCCGGTTTTTCTTACAGTGGGTTACCAGTGCATTTGCCTACACTTTTTCAAATTTGGTAGTATTTTTCACCGAGAGCCTCCTCATTTTTTCTTATAGGCTTTATTGTGTCTCGCCTTTTTTTATTATTTTTAAATATTTTTAAAGCTACGTCTCTTTCTTTTATTACAAACATCCTCATCCTTTCCGCCTGAGAAACTTTTCATATGCAAAACGTACAGTGCTGATTTTTTTTTTTTATTTCGTTTAATATTATTTCATTTAACCGTGAGAATATTATTGCATATTAGTTAGCTGTTCAACTTGTTTTTATTTCTCTTCGTTTTAGAAGCCTAAAAGTACAGCGCGATACAAGTGCAAGAGACGTGAAATCGTTTCGCGGGCTTGCTAATTTTATCATATTTATTACTCATTTTCTTCAAGTGTCTATAACTCTCTTCGAGTAGTTGAATATATTTTTTTATATAATCATGACGTACGTAACCTGTTCCATAGTCTGGAAAAAGCAATATGCCTTTATTCTGAAAGGGACTCTTTTTAATATCAAGAGAAGAATATAAGAAACGCGTCGACAACAACGGCGACTCGAGTGTGCTATTTGGTAAATATGAATTGAGTGATGTATATTCTTTTGTCGTTTATGATTTCACCTGTTAAATAGTTGCTACCATTTCCAGAATTTTTGTGGGTTCACTTTTATTTCCTTGAAGAATTTGATCGGCATTTTGGTTTTAAATCGGCAATAAATGTTATTAGTACAGAAATTCCATGCAAAACATTTCCCATTTCGTTGACACATCTCGCTTTCAGTCACTAAGTGAGTGGGAATCATAACTATCTTAATGAAAGCAGTGCAAACGTTTACAGTGACAATGGATTCACAACCTTAGACCTCAGCCTTGGGCGAGTTCCCTGCTCCTCCCAGGTACCAAGGAGGTCTCTATAATCTATATCAGTAGCGAGGAATGATCTTTATTTCTCACATTTTAATAACAACAAAGGCCGGGTGAGTCCCCACGGTAACGGGAAAGACGCACTTTCTCCCGACAGAGCTCATCTCATCCGTTCTG
Organism: Macrobrachium rosenbergii; assembly: GCF_040412425.1. NCBI lineage: Eukaryota > Metazoa > Arthropoda > Malacostraca > Decapoda > Palaemonidae > Macrobrachium > Macrobrachium rosenbergii. Next base: position 52,822,685 of record NC_089783.1, on the reverse strand, counting down.
GGATTCTCTTCCTGCTTCTGTTTCTCACACTCTTATTGTCACTACCTTCGTGCTTAAGCTCCGCCCTTCATCCTTTTACTTTTTTTTTATTTTTATTTATGGTCTCTGTTTTACACAAAAATTACCCCCAACTGGACGCCAGAAGATCTTCCAAAGCCGTAGTCTCTCTCTCTCTCTCTCTCTCTCTCTCTCTCTCTCTCTCTCTCTCTCTCTCTCTCTCTCTCTCTGATAAAGAAGAGAATTCAGCACGCCCAAATCAAAAGAGGATCTCTCTGATTTGCTGGCGGGAGAAAATTTATCACTTTAACCTGTGGTCATTCTTCATTTTTCTTCAGATTGGAACTGTGGCTTTTTTTCCCCTCTCTCTCCTTTCTCTCTCTTTCTCTCTCTCTTTATCGCATTCCCTGGAATTTCCCAGGATGATTTGTAGTCTCCCAACATTCATTCTTTGTTTGAGGAGGTTTCCTTTTCTCATTCTGGGTATTACCGTATTTTTATTTTTGTGAATTGAGATGTTAGGAAAACATTTTACATAATTTTTATGATTGAATTTGTCTGTGTACATTTCTCATTTTTACGTGCATACGTGCACATATGTATATGTATATATATATATTTATATATATTTATATATATATCTATAATATATATATATATATATATATATATATATATATATATATATATATATATATATATATATATATATATATATAATTTCTAGGTCGTTGGTTGATTTGGTGAATTTATTGCACTCTTCCAAGTTATTGACAAGGAATATAGCCCAGTGACTTTTTTTTTGCCAGAGAAAAGATTCAGTGTTTTATGAAGGCCATAAATTCACCAGACAATTACCTTTTTTTTTTTTTTTTTATTTATCTCCGCCTTCTTTTACCGAGACGGGCGGGGCTTCTTGAACATTAACAGACGGAAAAAAAAAAACAGGAAGCTGAAAAAGTGAAGGATATTTTGAAAAATGAACTGTGAAGGAAGGCAAAGAGATAAAGAAATTCAATTAACCGATAGATCTGGCTTTAGGAATATACATTTATAAACTTTTTTTTTTTATCAGCTGAAAAGTATGCAGTACTATTTATGGAAATTTGGCGGAAAGGAAACTATTATTAGAAGAAACTGTAAATACAAAAATCGTAACGTTCTGTTATATATATATATATATATATATATATATATATATATATATATATATATATATATATATATATATATATATATATATATATATATATATATATATATATATATATATATATATATATACACACAGTATATTATATACATATCACACACACACACACACACACACACACACACATATATATATATATATATATATATATATATATATATATATATATATATATATATATATATATATATCTAATGCAGCACAAAGGAACGTGTGTTTGAGAATTGTCACCAAATCCACGTCGGAAGGTGAGAGAAAATCAGGACTTTGAACAAGAACTTTCGTAGTTTATTCTACATTTTCAAGTTCACACTGAATACAAAGGAAGTTGAAAGAGATTCATATACAAAAACAGAAGGTAGGGAGGGGTTGCAGTTTGTTAATCTGGGCAGCAAGTTCTTTAAACAAAAAAGACAGGGACAAAGGATCAAGGGATAATCCAGGATGGAGATTAACATTCCTGGTGGAAGTAGCTTCAGTGAACACAGTCTCTAGCAGATTTCTTTTCCGATGGTCGTTGACCTTGTAGATTACCGTTGACTTATCCCAGTTCATGGTATGGCCTGTCTTAAGCCAGTGATCCACAGTGCCATTATTATTTGATAAACCTCTTGGGCAGAGGAAGACGTCTACAGTATCGGCATTTCTTTATTACTAACGTTTCAAGACATCAGTCTTATTATCAGAGCTGGAATAATGCATTAAATTATAATTATAAAACACATTCTCATACTTAAGATTACAACCAAAATATAAAACAAAGCAATATGAGGAAAAAAAAATAGAAAAACCTTACCAGTTGGACGAAGTGCAAGAGCACAGTGACATGAACAAAGAATTCCAGGCCGGGGTAAACTCACATCAGGTCAAGTTGTTTTAAGTTGTTTGTTTATTCAGTCTTGTACTAGTAATTTAATAAAAATTGATTCAGAGATAGAAAGTGAAGAACTGGGGACTTTGGAAAGCATTTTAAAACATTTATACTCAATTTCAGCCTTACACCTTTTGGCGTGGTCTCGAATATTTGAGAACTCCGGATTAGATAATCTGAGTCCAGTTCTGTAACTGACCCCCTTATGACAATCAATTCGAACTTTCAGCAGGCGGCGTGAGGCATCCACGTATCTCCCTTGACTACATCGAGGGCTAGAAAATAAATAGACAATGCTTGAAGTCATAAAAGCACTAATTTTGTCTTTGTACTGGAATAACGATTTAATAGCAAGAGGATTAACTGGAAGCAATTTACAGTTAGTGGCAGGTGCATACTGTTGAATTAGGTTATTCAGATTGCTGTAAAAAGACTTATCACGAATCGTAGGAAAACGGGCAAAAAACGTCGTCTTAGGAACTGTAGTTACCTGTAATTTGGGTATTTATTTTTATTCAGGAATTTATTTAAACATACACACGCACACACGCACGCACACACACACTGAAATATAAGGTTCATGGCCAAATTCATTGCACTGACTGACAGTGTCCTAGTATCGAGTTCAACTCTCCGTCAGGCTTGTTGGTCGTTTGTCAAAATTAGACGCTCCTCAGTTACTTCGGAAGAATAGGCTGCTGCTATCATCATTGATGGCTGCTATCATCATTGATGGCTGTCAGCCAAGAGATAGAGTTGTCTCCCGTCAAAGATCGTCTTTCATTTCACAGGTATTCATTAAGGCAACGCCATGTAACTAATTATTAGCCACTTTACGTCTCTGCTTTTAGCATGTAAGAAACAGGTATGTAAGGACTACTCTTGACCAATAATGCACAGGAATCCGGAATGATACCGTTATCCAACTCGATCATTCTTGAATTCCACCTGTCATTTTCCAAATTTGGAGTCCTTCGCCCTGCGTCATCTTTATTCTCTTTATTTCATTAGATTCACTTTACTACCCTCCTCCACCCCCTCCTCATAAACAACTAGTTTCACTGACAGCGTCCGAAAGTGTCGGAGGCAATAAATGGGAAAGAAAAATAAAAATAATAACAGTCGATGTGCGTCTAGAACCAATTATGAATAAATGAAATTCTCAGTTGGCAGCTTTATAATGTCTGAGCAAATAACCGTCAAAAGAGAGATGAAAGCTCGCGTTCCGCTCTGTTAGGGGCACCGGACAATACCCCCCCCCCTTTTTTTTTTATAGCAATTTGTGAACTAATTAATACAAGCGGTAAAGTTTTGATTAAGATGTAAGTATTCATCAAAAAGGTTATTCCTCAATTAACTCTTAATTAGATGAGTGCGTTTTCATTGATTATGAGAGAGAGAGAGAGAGAGAGAGAGAGAGAGAGAGGAGGGTAAAATTTCCACATTTTTTTATCATTTCGGATTTTTCGTAAAAGGTTCACATATACTACCAGCATCTTTTTCTCTCTCTCTCTCTCTCTCTCTCTCTCTCTCTCTCTCTCTCTCTCTCTCTCTCTCTCTCTCATTCTTTTTTAAAATGAGGGGAGTATGTTCATAATTGATTACTCTGAAATTGTTAAAACCAGCATAACCGTTTTATACTCCAGTAAGCAACAGCGGATTTGGGCGCAGGCAGTTTAAAAAAAATGAAAAATAAAATGAAATAAAGAATGCAATACAAAGCGAGTAAAAAAAAAAGGGGGTGGGTGGGAAATGGAGTCGAGGTTAAATTGATTCATCTAGTTCAGTGCGTCGGTATTTGAGCTGAGATAATACGGGCGGATGATATGGAATTACTGCTTAATATCTTCAGAGAACGAGAGAGCCAAATATCCCTTTTAATGAGTAAGGCTAAATGGATTGAATGAAAAACGTAATGTAGTAGTATGAGAGCATTCAATGGCAAATGTTGTTATTTCATGCTATGACGTATTTATTAACAGATTAATGTAAGGGCAAAATCTTCCCGTGTTTAATAAGTGAAAATGAGGAGTCTGTAAAGTTAATTATTTCAATGTAACGACTGAAGGAACGGGCAACACAGTGCCCTCAGCTCGTCCACTCTTATAAATAGAAGGAAAATGAAAGAACAAATATAGCTGACTCTTGGATTATAGCAGATTAGTAGAGAGAATTCTTTCAAGAACGTGTGTCAGTGTGCACATGAGTCATAAAGTTATCTTCCACTAAAAAATAGTTGTTCAGAGTCTTCCTAATGAATTGGCCGTTTTCAACGCCAGAAGTTACCGATGCCAGATGATTATCAATGGGCCTATAGGTATAGGCGGGTTATCTGGGTACTTTCCATAAAAACGGTGAAAAAAACCTAAACTGTATTTTCGAAAAACCAAGAGGATGGTACCACACGCCTTCCCCGGAGTTATTTCCTCTATTAGTGACACCAGTAGGAGCTGACTAATGTACGTCCACTCTCCACCATACTCAAAAGGGATGGCAACAACATGATTAGAGTGGCTCAAGTGTAGACCAAACCCACTTGATGGGACTGAGAGCATTTCAAGAATGATATCATCCTCAGTCTAATTCTCTTGGTAGGCAAACCGAATCCTATCCCGAGAAACTAGGCCTAACCCTGGGAACCATAACCCACTTCTTACAAATAGTCCCAGTCCTGAGATATAACTACAACTAGCATACTGATATCTCTCAGGTACAGACATTATTGGATGGTTGACGAGACCATCAAAGACCTTACTGTAGACTTTGAAAATGAACTCCAATCCCAGCAATGGTATTCATTCTTGATGATCAAGACAGAGAAGAGAAAGTTAAAGAGGCTGGGGAATAAGGTTGGAAAAAGCTAAGATAATCTGAAAGAGGTTGAAGCAATAATGAGAAAGAGGGAGAGAATATGGAGAGACATTAAAATGTGAACCAGGACAAAAATGATTCTCCCACTGCGACAGCCTTCACGCCTGTCACTAAGCTTCAACATAAAATATGACATTTCGTGTTGAACCCATGGGACTTCAACAGGTATTCTCTCATTGAGAGGGTATTCAGATGCTGACAGAATTAACAAATCTCGTCGGATTGACCAGGGAGAATGGTTTGGAGGGACAGGGAGTGAAGGAATTTGTAACTGGACAACAGAATCTAGTTCGTGCAGAGAAGAAAATGAAAGACAGACAGCGAGAACATTTAGCCTAAGTAATCAGACTCAAAGTCCAAATAAAGAGGCAGATTGAGCAGTACTACCACTCCTATAGTTAATGCATAGCCCAAGTTACCCAGATTTGACGAGAAGCATGACGGCATGGACACTTTCATCGAAAGATTGAGCGGTTTGCTGAGAGCCAAGGCAGGCAGGGCAGTTCAAGTGGCTTTCATTTCCCTTCGTGGGGCATTGTCAGACTACTTGAGCTTCACTATATTATTCATTCATTAATGAAGAATTTTATTGAAATGAACTATTGAGGATGATGTTAACATCTGTGCCAAATTTTATTGGGTAATTTCTTTTGTTGTTTCTTTTCTCTCACGAACCTTGTCTTTCGCAAATAATTTCCGGTGCTCTGTTGGGAATATCAGCAAGTATCTTGCCTTGAGGTTGCATCTCATACCCTTGGTTTATATATATATATATATATATATATATATATATATATATATATATATATATATATATATATATATATATATATAATTATTATTGGTTAAATTCGCCAGAAGGATCTGAAGTAAATTATCTTTGGTAATATATTTCCCTTAAAATGCAAGACTAAGCAAGATGTTAATTTTTTTCGCAGCACCGTTTACTTAATACACCGAAGAGTTTTCATTGAGTTGTTCGATAAATTACTGTAAAGGTCTTTTTTTTTATGACGCACACAAAGCCCATTTTATAAAAAACCGAGAAGTCATAAAACGCAGAATCAAACAGTTAGTGTTAAAGCATCAAATAGCTTTTAAAGTCTCCCCTAAACAAGAGACAAGGACCGCATTTTCTTTCGCGCAAATCGTTCAAGGTTCCAGAGAGGAGACTCCATGATCCTTGATGTTGACTTGTCAACGGTAACGGTTTTCTCGGTAGTCAGATCGTTAATTAAGCTGCTCAATCGTCGCTTCGGGATTGACGAAGTGTCGTTGTGTTAGTGTTTTCAGTGATGATGGGTAACTGTTATCAGTGACGATGGGTTACTGTTTTCTGTGACGATGGGTTTTACTGTTTTCTGTGATGATGGAGCCGTGCGGGGCTGGGACTGTTCTGGGCTACCTAGGGGGAGGATATAATACCGTGCCGGTTAAACTAGCGATTGGTTTGCCAAAGGTAAGTTTCATTATGGTTATGCTCAATGTTTTTATTAACTTTTTATTATTTAGTTACTTACTTCCAACTTTATATCCCTAATCGTAATTATTCAAGGGCCTGGTTATTTAATGCCTTATGGGTTGTTGCAGAATTCTTGTATTTGATATTGTACCTTGAACTAGGCATTTTCACTAATACTAAAAATTCGTATTTAGGCTAGATTATTTGACATTTTTTCCACTTAGTGCTGTACAGAATATACTTATGTGAATATCATTACTATTGCTAGACATGGCCAATAACCTTTTTTCCCATTTTTATATTTTTCATTTATTTTTTATCTAAATTTTTTAATGAACGTTCTGTCCATGGGTGTCTCTTCCCTTCCCCTGGATCCGCTAGTGGTAGCTTTAGCTGTCGTACAAGGTTACTCCTTGTTCGTCCATTTTTCACTGACGGCTTACGAAACTAGAGTAGGCCATTGATAATTTGTTTTTGTACTACCAATGGTTTGATGTTTTTCAATCCTTGATTGTCGTTAAGGTTAGTATTGTCTGTCTGTTTTGAAATTATAAGTACCTCTTAAAATCTTAACGGATGCAATCAGGCCGCAATGCAGTCGATACAATGTTGGCGCGATAAGATATGATGATGAACTCGAGATTTGTGTAAAGCCTGCCTTATTTGATGATAAACTTTATATTAATGCTGTTTATTATGAGACGTAATAAATATATATATATATATATATATATATATATATATATATATATATATATATATATATATATATAATATATTTGTATATATAATGTGTATATATAGGCTATATATATTTATATATAAAATAATATCTTATAATAAACAGCATCAATATAAATTTTATCGTCAACACATTCCTGTGAATCACTGTTCTCAGTGATGAGCTTCAAATCCCGTAATAGGAGTAGCATTATGGATGAAGGTAATAACACGACATATCTCTCAAGGTTATAAGATAAGAATAAACTTGATACTAGTCACCTTCCTTCAGTTATGCAGCAGCAGAAGTCTGGCTGACGGTAGATAAACAAAGTCCAGAATTTTTTCTTTCTCGCGTTTTGATTTGGTTCTTTCTGTTATAAATAGTAGATTCACCTCTGCCTGATGCAATAGCTGGTTTTGAGGTCAAACGACTGTTTATTTCCTCTTTATTTCTCATGCATCATTCATAAGATATGGAAATCGATGAAGGTCTATCTATAATTTTTATATCTTTTATTCGGTTTTATTCAGTAAAACGATTATGAGACTGGGCGTTGCACCGTACTCGAAGAATTGAGAAAAATAATGGCTGACTCATCCGATAAAAAAATGAAAATGATTGTTTACCTTTCTGCCGATGCTAAAAATATCTTTAATTTGAGTGCATGTAAGTGACAACTACAATCAAATTTGAAGGACACCAAATAAAAATACGTTGCGCAAAAAATTCTGGTGGCACTCGAGGTAGATTTTGTATCAAAGATTTGCCCAACTCTAGTTTAGAATGTCTTCACATTTTCATTTTGTCTCCGCTGCCTTTAATTAATCTCTTGATTAATTATCTAAGCGGAGCCTTCACAAAATTTTCGAAGGAAAAACAAAACGGGTAAAGTGCTAAAATCAAGCACGCACATTCACATGTGTTTAATATAGTTCTAGATGGAGTAATGCTAGAAAATTTAGAGATTTTGGATGCTTAATAAAATAACGTTAATTTTTGGCGGTGCAAAGTTGGTATAATGGGGAAAATTAATCAGGAGTAGAGTTGAAATGTCTGGCAAGTGCACTTGTTAACATAGATTGGGCCATAATAAGGTGGTAAAGGGACATTCCAGAAACCAGTGAACGCCAGTTCAGAAAGTAAAATTTAAAAAGAGAAGGTACTGCACTTGCCGGACGGGATGTGATTGAAACAGAAGTCATGTCTTGTGAAGGCGTTAGGAAACCTTGTTGGATGGGTTCAGGGGAATTTTAATACAATGGCAAAAAATAACGGGAGTAGAATGCAAAATACTTTTGATTTCATTTTCAGTATTCTATTACTTAGGGAACTAATATAATTAAATGCAGTTATTTGAAGCTTAATAAAAGTGAAGAGGTGTTTATAAGAAAATGAACTGGTATGATGTTTGAAGTGGCAGCATAGATTGGGTATAAGGCTACAAACCAGTGAGTCCGTATTTACAGAAGGTAGAAGAGACTTGATTGACTTGGGTCATCCTAGGTTGGTATGGAACCGGGACGGTGGTTGAGCCAGCGCTATGGTTGGGAGAATGAAAGTTTTGATTCATTTCAGTATTAGGGAACTAATATAACAAATGCAGTTATGAAAGGAAAATGATTTCAGAACTGGTTGAAATGGACTGGGAAGTTTAATGGATAAGATGGAGAATATAGGTTGATATGTATATAAACTGTTGACAAATTAGTTATGGTAAGTGAAGGGATGGATTTTCAAATATTTTGAGCCAGATGGTTTGGACATTGAATGAAAGGAAAATGATTTAAGCTGTTGAAATGGACTGGGAAGTTTAATGGATAAGATGGAGAATATGGTGATGTGTATAAAAGTGACAAATTAGTTTGTGGAAGTGAAGGGATCGATCAAATATTTTAAGATGGTTTGGACATCTATGAAGGGTTGGATGGATGAGTTGGTGAGCAATAATCTGGAGGTAGGAATAGAAAGGTCCTAATATCTAGGAATTGTGAGAGTGCATCCGAGATAAAAGTGAATCTTGATAGTCTGTGCAGTGGTGTTGGGCATGAAATGAGTCTTCTATGTAGGTTCGGGTACTGGATAACGTTGTGGAAATTTTCTGTGGAGGAAGTTCATCCATGATTCATCAGTTAAAGTGCGTACGTACCCGTGTCCATCCTCTTGCTCTTTGATTTTATACACACACACACATATATATATATTATATATGTATGCATATATATATACAGTATATATATATCAACTTTAAACCATTTCTCAAACAGTTTCTGACAAAAATACAAGACAGTGGCTTCAGGTACTTCATACTTCTAGTTTTTGGATCGTGGATTGACTGCTAGAGAGTAAATGGTAGAAAGTGGACACTGCTGCCTAAGGGAATGCAGATAACTTGGAATTCTAGTGCACTGTATCAGTATGCAAGGCAGAAGGGTGTATAAGGGAGGGTTGTGAACTTCTTTGAAGATAAAATGGTTTTCGCTCCTGCGGTATGACGAGGATGAGAATGATAGCATTCTCGTTGCACTTCGTGGCGTGAAAGTAAGCAGTGGGTAGGGACATGAGGGTTGCTGCCCAAACTCAGTTTGACAGCACAGAAATATATATATATATATATATATATATATATATATATATATATATATATATATATATATATATATTTATATATATACATTCATAGTAGATGATCATAGTAGATGATCTGCCTGTGCTATAAATCTTTTCTACAACATTAGCAGCTCTTTATACACCTCCACAAAAGGGTAATTAGAAAGCACATCAGACTATCATGTATACACTGTGCATCCACCTCTATCTTGCATACATTCTCAAGTTTCCACGAGCTTCAGACCATTCCTTTGCGTTGCTTCTTCCACCCTATTATTCCAACCCTTTCTAAGCCTTCCCTTCTCCCGCTCCAGAATATTTCTGAATTGTAAATTCTTATCCCCAACTTGACGTCGTCCAATCTTCCCACATGACCCAGCGACTCGGAATACCTGCACTAACCATTTTACCATATCTTACTAATTCTTCTTTCGTTGCCTATACTATGCAAACATCTCATCTCAACTGCTTCAGTCTTTTATCTAACATTCACATTCAACATGCACATTTCGCTTCCGTAGAGGAGAGTTGGTTCAGTAGTCCCTTCATACACCGAACTTGGACAGTCGTAAGTTGAACACGAACTGGCTTGCTCCTTATAATGTGTATGCGTACATTTATACATGCACGTGTTTAAATATTTGTGGAAGCCTCACTCCAGTAAGAAATTCAATGTTCAACAAAAAATGTAAAACTACGTTCAGATCTGCTAGTCTGTCTAGACAAGACTTTCATCCTTTATCAAATTTTCTATAAGTAACAGTCACAAATTTCTGTCATTTTCATCAGAGAGAGAGAGAGAGAGAGAGAGAGAGAGAACAGTGATTTAATGGGCACCCAAAGTCAAGGGCAGCTCGGCAGCTATATTTTGATCGTAAATCACAACGGATCTTCATATATTTTAACGACGACATGGGCCGATTGAGTTAAGGTCTGTCAATTAAGCTTCAGCGTAGAGAGAGCGCTGCCTCGACTTAAAGCTGGAAAGTGCTGGAAATCTGAAGATGATTTAGAATTGCCTCTGAATAGTTTAAGGGAGCCAAAGCCACACAGAGAGAGAGAGAGAGAGAGAGAGAGAGAGAGAGAGAGAGAGAGAGAGAGAGATTTATAGAGAGAGAGAGAGAGAGAGATAGATATATAATATCTTACATTCTGTCATCAGATATTTATATATATTCTATACACACACACATATATATATATATATATATATATATATATATATATATATATATATATATATATATATATATATATATATATATATATATATATATATATATATATATATATACTGTATATATATAGTGTGTGTGTGTTATAATGACTTATTTTTATGCTATTAAAGTTCATACAAATACATACACACACATACATATATATATATAGTATATGCATGTGTTTGTATGTACATTAATAGCATAAAAAATTTATGTGCTCCGAGTCTTGAAAAACAAAGATTATTCGATTTCATACTCAGGACTGTTGACCCTTACGAGCTTTGATTTTCCGATCAGATATCAAGTCCAGTGAAAAAACTGTTTATGGTCTACCTAAAATGAATAACGAAAGATATAGCAGTGGGATCATGAGCGAAGTCTTTGATCCACAGATGCTGAGGAGGTCATCCCTCTCTACAACTGTGGTTCTCGATTAGGTTTATTGTTGAATTATCGTAGGCTGACGCAGAGTCCTGTTTGTTTAAGTGTCTCTTGGTTTTTGGGTTCATTATGACCCACAGTGGTACTATCGATACAAAACCTACAGGTTTTCTGACCTTCGGGGATAAAGTTCCCCATAAACTTTCAGAGGTTGTAGTAAAATATATAAGAAGGTTGTTGCACTGAAACAAAAGCACAAAAACTCGATGCACGTTGGCTAAACTAAATAGCTGAAGCATTAGGCTTAGGTCCTTGATAAATGTTACCAAGAGCTCGGTAATGTAACTTTTGTGAGGATTAATGATGGAAACCATTACTGCGGCCGAAACGTCCATTATCGATATTTGTTTCATTTTAATTTTAACCCGATTTATAGGAACGACAGGGTATTTTTTGAAAAGTAATCTTCGACTGCCCGACGCTGCCCCACTGTCGATATCGTGCTTAACTATAATTTGAGGATTCAAATAATAGATAATTGACGATTGAACTGGCTTGTTCGATATTTTCTCATCTTCACTTCTCATTCGCTTTTCGTCTTTTATCCAAGGATTCTCGTGGGATTATATCTAAGAATGTTAGAGGATTGGTTTGTAAGGAACAGGTTTTTATAATCCTGCTGATAAGTATCAAGAAAATGGTATTTAATCTGATATAGTTCGACTGAATGTAATTTCCAGCCATGGAATTACTTTGTAGGTAATTCGAATCTGAACTTCCTCGCCCGCCTAACCTTGATATACCCTGTAGGGAAGTTGTGCCCTCAGTGCAACTTCATGCGGTGCACTGTAGGTATTACTTAAGGTTCTTTGCAGCGTGCCTTCGGCCCCTGGCTGCAACCCCTTTCGTTCCTTTTACTGTAGCTTCGTTCATATTCTCTTTCTTCCATCGTATTTTCCGTCCTCTCCTAACAGTTGATTCATAGTGCAACTGCGAGGTTTTCCTCCTGTTAAACATCTCAAACCTTTTTATCTCAATTTCCGTTTCGGCGCTGAATAACCACATAGGCCCTAGCTTGGTCTTTGGCGTAAATTCTATATTCTATTCTATATTTATTATTATTATTATTATTATTATTATTATTATTATTATTACAGAAACAAATACAGTCATTAAAATCAAAGACAAGATGCGATGATATTATGATATTAAGTTCAGAATTTATGGAAGCTTTAGAAATAAAGTTAAAAATGCCTAGGCTCCATTAAAGAAGAGCGTGGTGCTGTGCAAATTAGTAGTGTTTCTGCGGCAAGTTGTAAAAACAGCTATTCCTGGTAACTATAAAGAGAGAGAGAGAGAGAGAGAGAGAGAGAGAGAGAGAGAGAGAAAGGTTTTGAACTAGAAGTCAGAAATTTTTCCAAAGTTTTTCCCTCTATATCGTAGCCTTAAAACGTTTTACCTTTCTCTTTAGTGAAATTTTAATTATAAAAAAAAACATAAAAAACTAAGCTATACAGAAATAAATAAAAACACTGCTCCCACATGTGGATGCAGAGGATAAGAAAAACCTCTTCCCAGGAAGCAGCTCCAGGAATAACATCTTACGTGGAAATAAACCTCGTTCGTCCGTTTTACATCGGATGCTGTTCACAGAACTGCTATTCACAGAAGGGCCGTTTGGGGTCCGCTTTGGAAATTCGGCCATGCTAAGATATGTCCGCTTGCGATAAAGGAAGATTTTTTTACCCCTTGTTCTGAATTGGATTCACAATACATTTAAGATCGGTGTTATAACCGAAAGATAGACGATGTGTTCTGGGTATTCTGTAATGAAGATTGATTGATTATAGCTACTAAAGCTGGCGTCACTGAAAAGGGCCATCACTTAGAACATGAAATCAAACTGAAAATGAACGTGTAATAAAATTTCATTTCTCGTCTCATTGAAGGCAATAAAAGTTGAAAAGTTAAAGTCCTCCTGGGCCTCTGTAGGCTCTTAGGGCAGGCTCTGATCTTCTGTTTCTTAGGCCAACAGCCGGTGGGGGGACAGGTCCCAATGCCAATGACACGTGGCCAGTCTGTCGCTAGGCCCACTGTTGTAACTTCCCAGCCCAAGGGCTGATACCTGTTCTCATACCGAACCTCTTCGGTTTTTTCGGGCCGTTAGGTTGACAGGCTACCGGATTTTTGCAGTGGAGCAATCCGAGCCATCAGTGAGCAGCGGGATTTGAACCTCGGCCCTCTCGACTGGTAGCCGAGAATCATACATTGAAGGTAACAGAGAAGTGAAATATACTTTGCAGGAAAACTGAGCAGACCCACTTGGCCTCTTTACTTGGGTACACGAGACTATATTGCTGACTTAGAAGCGACTGGTAAGTCGTTGATTTAGGTCTAAAATGAGAGAGACAGGGCGCGTTTCGCTTAGTCCCAATTTTCCGTTGTTAAGTTTTCCGAGAGGAGGTGTTTCATTGAACACGAAGCAACATTGAGTCACTGTTGTCAGGGTCAGAGATGGAATGTACGTAGCTTTCATAAGCAAGAGGAGAATTATCATACTTTTCACTTATCTGTTTTGCTGATGATTCCATTTGGGATCAATCGTTACTTCAATCAGTTATTCCATTGTTGAACTCAAAGTATGTTTATCCAGTCGATCATCTGTGTTCCCTGTTTTAAGGAACCTCACGATCAACCCTTTGGAACCCCCCCGAATGCAAATAACATAGAAAGTCTGAGTGGCAAAGAATCATCGATGAATAAGAAATGAAATAAAAAGTTCAAAATCATTCCCACGAATTTTGTTGACTTTGGGATTTAGTCCCAAAAGATTCTCCCAAAGCTCTTCTTCACCTTCGCTGAGATATATATAAAAGGAAGGCAAGGAAGACGTCGTTCCCCTCTCCCCGCCACTATTTCCGGATGTCCCCCTTCTCCATAGCACTCCCCCACACACACACACACACACGCACGCACAACACACCCAAACCGGCTTCCATCTGGATCTACATTAGGCCTACAACGAATTCTCGTTTGATATTCGGGACGATTTCTATCATCAATGTATTTCCTCAAAAAAGTTACGAAAGCTGGGTGCCGTTGCTCTCTCTCTCTCTCTCTCTCTCTCTCTCTCTCTCTCTCTCTCTCTCTCTCTCTCTCTCTCTCAGATCCTTCTCACAATTCTTCATAATGGAATGTTCAAGAGAGGTGTTTTCTCTCTCTTCGAGCTCGAGCGCGAGCTCTCCTATTTCTCATCTTTTTTCCTTTGAAGAACGCATTAGCATACAACGGAAATATCCCTGGGTAAAAAAAAAAAAATTGTTTTTGTAGCATTTTCCCGACTTGTTCTTGTCCTGTAATGCATTATGTATGGTCTTTTATATGTGAGCGTGGTGACTGTATGAACAGGATGTTGAGTTTCTTTGATTATTTCTGAAGTTATATATATATATATATATATATATATATATATATATATATATATATATATATATATATACATATATATATATATACATACATATATTTTATTCAATCAGAAATACAAACGTCCTTTAATATCCAATTCACTCTACCGCGGAAATAATATATTTTCATATATGTTACCGAAGGGAATTTTTTTTTTTTTTTAGTTGATAATAAGTCCATGGGGTCGAACCAGCGACGGACGAGGAATCAGGACTACAGTGACACACTAACGCAGTGTATATATGTGTATGTATATGTGTATATATATATATATATATATATATATATATATATATATATATATATATATATATATATATATTTCTTTCATTCAATTGTTTCTTCTTTTGGTGAAAGAGAAATTTATTTCTTCCTACCGTTCCTAACTTACGACACAGAAGGCTTGTTTTGGCAATCTCGCCTAGGTCCATTTACCAGGCTTGGATTATTGTAATTGTTTTAAATTAATGTTACGAACTGTTGCCAGATGTGAAAACAACTCATAGGCCCGTGTTACGATTTGTAAGGTACAATCTAAAGCCAGCAACTTCATCCCAGAAATCAATGATGGGAAACTTGCAACAGGCCACAGGAGTCTGGTGTTAAAAATATCCCGCTTTAACCATTGAAACATGTAGTTCCGCTTAAGTAAGACTCGATAATTAGTGGGACTGTTCCCCTATTTCTTAAAAGTTTTTACACTTCAGTGAATTCGATCGGAGATTTATTTTTCTATATGTTTCGAAAGAAAACCGGAGTTGATTTCTGTATTAATGTCATGTAAGCGAGTTATATATACTTAACGCCGTTCTGTGCGTATCGAAAATGGTTTCCATAAACTATGTTTGATTAAACAAAGGAAATGTCGGCATGCGTATACAGAAGACTGGGATTTACTGTAGAACACTAGAGATGTATTTTACTTTTCTTTACTGCTCTTCCACACACACACACACGGGTGCATACAAACACACAAACACACACACGCACACAGAAGTTAATGTCTCCAGAGGATGCTCAGCAGGCCTCTTTGGGATGAGTCTGTTTACACACACACACACATATATACTGTGTGTGTGTGGTTGATGGTGTCTGTAAATAGACTCATCTCAAAGAGGCCTGTTGAGTACCGTCAGAACAACACCGTCTGGAGACATTAACTTGAAGAGGAAAGGTGGTGAGGCTAAAAAAAAAAATGTGTGTAAAAACACACATGCGCGTAAAAAGTGCTAGTTGGTTATCCGGGAAAATACTAAGAAATCTGCTAGAGACTGTGTTCATTGAAGCTACTTCCACCAGGAATGTTAATCTCCACCCTGGATTATCCCTTGATCCTTTGTCCCTGTCTTTTTTGTTTAAAGAACATGCTGCCCAGATTAACAAATTGCAACTCCGCCTCCACCTTCTGTTTTTATATATAAATCTCTGTCAACTTCTTTTGTATTCAGTGTGAACTTGAAAATGTACAATAAACTACGAAAGTACTTGTTCAAAGTCCGGTTTTGACTCACCTTCCGACGTGGACTTAAGTGATATTCTCAAGCACGCGTTCCTTCGTGCTGCATTGGGAATGGACCTCTTGTCTATGAAACTAAAACATACTTGGTACAATGGCAACCACTATTCAGCTACGTAAGGAACCATATACTGTGTATGTATATACATATACATATACATATATATATATATATATAATGTGTATACATGTATATATGGTTTAATATAAAATTCATCATCCCATGAGAACAACTTCAAGCCACAGGGAAGTATAACTGATACGTGCTTCTGCCTCGGTAGGAATTTGAAACAGATCGTGGTTTACAAAACAACGAGAGAGAGAGAGAGAGAGAGAGAGAGAGAGAGAGAGAGAGAGAGAGAGAGAGATTCAGGGTTTATAAGTGCGCAGTTTAATTCTTAACAGTAAAAATCCATTAATATGTCTTAAGAGATACACTTTGAAGATATAGTAATACCATAGCTTTTGCGTATTGAAGCATTAGGTCTTTCTAGCTAAAAATGTGTACTGTTCAAAATCACGGAAGCTACTAAATATGTATACAATAGAATTATGACAAAGAAAAAGACTGTTGCATATATATATATATATATATATATATATATATATATATATATATATATATATATATATGTCTTGTCCCTACATAGGCCATATTAAAGAGCTGAGAAGTTACTAATAAAGTAAATGAATAAGCTTCACTTTTTACTCCTCTGCTAATCATCGTTTTCTTTCCTTACCAACATCGTGAACTTACTTCTGTCTATTTAATGTCGTTGATTATCGTCATTGTATATAGATTTTCCGTCTGGTAAATCATTTCCTCCTGATGCCAATTTTCTTAGCATTCAGAATTACATATTTTACAAAGCGTCATTAATTAGCGTATTATTTCAGGTACGTTATGTTCACTAGCGGATCCAGGGGCGGGTGGGCACCTGGGCACGTGCCCCTCCCATGAAAAATAATGATAAAATAATGATATTGAAGATTTAGGTAATAATAACATAAATGAATATAAAAATGGGAGAAAATAAGAAATCGATAAAAGAAATATGTATATATATACATATATATCTGTATATATATAATATAAATATATATATATACTATATATATATATATATATATATATATATATATATATATATATATATATATATATATATATATATATATACTGTATGCAGTATATATATATATACATATATGGTGCCCCCCCATAAAATTTTTCTGGAACCGCTAGTGGTCATGTTACGTCGTGTTTTCGAGAGGTAGTCTTTATAAGGTATCTTCTGAATTCGTTGGATATACCATCTTTTAACCCAAGTCCTTGAAAGTATTTTTCTCAGATGCAAAATTACTCCTGTGCACACAAGTGCTCTCGCTTGTACGCACAGAGAAGAGAAACCCCTATCTTCTATGTACATAAGACGAAGCACTTTTTGCAAATTTTACTCAGATCTCACCTATGCACTAAAGTAAACACTCCCCCATTCTCCCTTCATACACACACACACACACACACACACACGCTAAAACGCAGTTTTTTTTCGCTAAAGTTGGGCAAACATTCGCACGCACGCGCAAAAACAATGATCTTCTAAAGATGATATATTACAACCGTTTCTAAGTTGTCAGCTACGTACAAACAGCACGCACATACATACACACATACATACACACGCACGCTAGCACATACACATACATACGCTCGCGGGCACGCACAAGTACAGTTATTTTCATCACAGTAAGTTTTTTTTTCACAGTTAGTCTTTTCTAGAAAAATATATAGCTCACCAAGACATCATTCAAATCCCAAAGTACCACACACCCACACCCAAACAGTTACTGTATTTTCTCATAGTAAGATCCCAGCTACAGACACACACACACACAAAACACACACACACACACACACACACACACACACACACACACGCCCTGTCATTTATTAATCGATTCTCAGAGCGGAAGCGGATAAAAGCAAGGAAAGAAATCTCCTCGAACCGTTCAAGAACGCGAAGCTCGCACGTATGTGCAAGGCCAAAGGCGCCTCTGGGTGCATTGTCGGTATGTGTGTGTCCTCTTATGTACTTCTCCCCCCCCCACCCCCCTCCTTCTTTTTCCTGAGTTTCCAGAGAGAAATTGTTGCTGCGTTCTCTCAGAACATCCGGAAATACTTTGGAATCTGTCTCCTTTGCTCTTTTTTTTTTTTTTTTTTTTTTTTT
>NC_089783.1:52789124-52799124 GCF_040412425.1 Macrobrachium rosenbergii | reverse complement strand
CTGAAAGAGAATACATATTTGTTAAACCTTTCGTATCAGCAAGTCAGTGAACTTCTGTCTATTTCCCAGCGGTGATGGTCGTCATGAAAGCAAATTTCGTCGACCTTTTGTGGTTTTGTTACATCTTACTTCACTGTTTCTGTGTTTTGTTGAAAGTTTAGTAATCTACCACATGCTGAATCCATCTATGGGGTTAATGGTCTAACTGAAAATTAACAGGGATGGTAGGAAGTGCTTTGGACATATCAGGACTGTATTCTCTCTCTCTCTCTCTCTCTCTCTCTCTCTCTCTCTCTCTCTCTCTCTCTCTCTCCTTTCCCCGCGGTGACTGCGCTCTTTGTCATAATTAAAGGCACACGTGTTATTATCTGGTTACCAATATTGCAGGGAAGTAAAGAAAAAAAGGAAAAAGTGTCGATCATCAGTGTTATAAATCGAACCGTATCACTGTCAGATCAGTAAACAACAGAAACAAAGCTTATGAAGACCAAAATCTATGAACAGAGCAAGGCAGGTTTGGATTGAGTAGGGTGCAGTCAGAATAAAAAAGAGCACATGCACCTGTTAAACTGACCGGGATTTATAAAACGCGCAGTCGTTACCCCTAGTTGGTCAAGGGATGGGAGCGCCCCAGTTGGCCATCAACGTGGGATCTCTTAGAGAGAGAGAGAGAGAGAGAGAGAGAGAGAGAGAGAGAGAGAGAGGAGGGGGAGGGCGGGGGAGGGCAGTCATTTGTATACTTTTCATTTGATTTTGATAATGTTCGTTGTAACCTTGTTTATAGATGTTATTGCAAAGGTACTTTATTTCCTGGAATAATTACTTTAAACTTAGCGTTCACACATTGCTAAACTTCCCTCAGAGAGAGAGAGAGAGAGAGAGAGAGAAAGCGCATTCTCTCCCGAAATCTCTAGGGACGTTCTTGATAGCATTGATGCAAAGGAATCTAGTCGGAGTACGATTGATCTTGATTCATGGTTCTCCAGATCACTGAGAAATGGGAGCCTCTGAAGAGTGGGGAGGGGAGGGGTTAAAGCAATTTTCATTGAAGTTCAAGGCATTGGAATGAAGTGGCTGGTGCTCTGTGTGACGAGGAGAATTAACTCCGGATTCCTATTAAGGGAAAAAGCATTGTCTTCCAGAATGATGGCTATATCACATTCCGTGCGGTTTTAGGTTTCTTCGAATTTACAGTTTGTAGGTTCTTGGAATTTACAGTTTCTTGGTTTCTTGGAATTTGCAGTTTGTCCAGTTGCTACTAGATTTTATAGAATGAGTCCGTGTTGTTGTCTGTTAAGCTTAGACATCTGAAATGATTGGAAATCAATTTGTTCATTAGAGGAGCTGCGCTCGCGTTACTTTCATTATATTAAATTCTTCCTGAATAATTTATAAATTTTATATTACGAGTTACCTTAGTGTAATGTCAGTATAGACCTTGTGTCTAGTCATATTTCATTATTTATTTTGGAGAGGAATTTTGTAATATGAAAAATTCACTTCACGAAAATCGACGACCGTGGGATATTTAGTGATTCTCATCCATGCCCCGATGTTCCTGGTCTGAATTCTGTTAAATTTATTACTTAGTCTCAGTAGGTTATGTTTTTATACCTTAAAATCCCCATGTTACTTTCTTCAGCTCAACATAGCACTGTACACTGTATTTTAAACTATCCCTAGTGGTCGCCCACTGAGGAAAAACTCTGTAAGAAGTAGGTATTATCGTAGTTTTAAGACGGCAAGGAATCCAGTTTTCACAAATCGCACTTTCTATGATCCATCCAAATTCTGGACGATGGCAGTTATTTTAGTCGAGGTAACCTTGTTAAGATGTCAGTGGTATTTTTGCAAAGATAAACAATATTAACGGTGGGTTCTTTACTGCAAGTGGATGCTGCAAGTAATCTGTTTAACTTACGTGTTTTGTTAAACCCTTTCGGAACACCTGCTTTTGCGGTAGACACTTCATAAAGTGCAAACTTTGGACTCGTCCGGACCCGAGGCTTGCCCTTGGCTTCGGTCTAAACTATGAAGTACAAAGCGAGAGACAGTAAGTCATAATATATATATATATATATATATATATATATATATATATATATATATATATATATATATATATATATAATATATATATATATATAATGTCTCAGGAAATTCATTCCGTTTATTCTTCCAACAAGTTTCTAAATGTTGTATATATATATATATATATATATATATATATATATATATATATATATATATATATATATATATATATATATATATATATATATATATGTGTGTGTGTGTGTGTGTGTGTGTGTGTGTCCCCAGGAAATTCATCCTTTAGTGCTTCATACAAGTTAATTTACTGACTGATTTTTTGATTGATTCTCTGATCGAAAGATAAGCTGTTTTGATATACACAAAATACGGCATTCAGTGATGCTTATTTTATACCTTGAATAGTATCTCTTTCAGTATCTTACCTGAAGTGTTATCTTCACCGAACTAATTTATTGCATAACTATTCCTTTGTTTATTTCAAGATTGCTATTGAAAAGGATTATGCTTCGCTTTGAATGTTTAGACCGTCATTCACTTCGGTCCTTCAACGAAAGGTATTTTCTGGAATACATCTTGCAATCATGTTCAACAAATTTCAAGGAATTTCTATAAGTACGTAGTTTTATTTATTGCAAAGCTTTTATTTTATTCAGCTTGAACAAGTATTTGAACAAGTAAGACCAACCACCAGATATATTCAATGCTATGATGAGAGAGAGAGAGAGAGAGAGAGAGAGAGAGAGAGAGATATTCAAGAGAGAGAGAGAGAGAAGAAAGGTACTTATGAACAAGTAAAGGTATTGGTAAAAAGTATTTTTTCAAGCTTTTATTCTATTCAGCTTGAACAAGTACTTGAACAAGTAAGACCAACCACCAGATATATTCAGTGCTGTGATGATGATGAGGAGAGAGAGAGAGAGAGAGAGTAAGGTACAAATTTGACAAGTAAGACCAACCACCAGATATATTCAATGCTATGATGAGGAGAGAGAGAGAGAGAGAGAGAGAGAGAGAGAGAGAGAGAAGACTTGAACAAGTAAGACCAACCACCAGATATATTCAGTGCTTGAGAGACAAGTAAGACCAACCACCAGATACCAGATATATTCACTTGAACAATTGCCAGATATATTCAATGCTATGATGAGAGAGAGAGAGAGAGAGAGAGAGAGAGAGAGAGAGAGAGAGAGAAAGTACTTGAACAAGTAAGACCAACCACCAGATATATTCAATGCTATGATGAGGAGAGAGAGAGAGAGAGAGAGAGAGAGAGAGAGAGAGAGAGAGAGAGAGAGAGAGAGAGAGAAAGTACTTGAACAAGTAAGACCAACCACCAGATATATTCAATGAGAGATGAGAGAGAGAGAGAGAGAGAGAGAAAGTACTTGAACAAGTAAGACCAACCACCAGATGTATTCAATGCTATGATGATGAGAGAGAGAGAGAGAGAGAGAGAGAGAGAGAGAGAGAGAGAGAGAGAGACTGGGGCCAGATGAATGCATCTCTTCAAACTATGAGAAACACGAGACAAAGAAAAGCCAAGAACGACGACGGACTAGGACCAACTAAATTTATTGGAGAAGCTAATTCGAAAGAGGAATGAGGTCATGAAAGAATCACCAAAGAGACTCGGAAGGTCTGAATTCACAAGCGGCGTTTTCCGAGGCCACTTCAGCACTGATTGCCATTCACGTTAATTAGGGCTTTCTTACGGATTTGACTTAAAGTGGGGGTTCCTGTTGCGTTTGATCTAGAAAGATCGGTAGAGGAGCCGTGTTGCCTCAACTGTTGGGAGCCCTATCAGGTGAAGGCGTCAGTTTATACATACATACATACATACATACATACATTCATATATATACATATATATATATATATATATATATATATATATATATATATATATATATATATATATATATTTATATATACACAATTATTGTTCTGTGCATTATATATATATTAACTGAATCACATTCACAAACTGGATTGGTATCTAATGGAGTATTTATTCAAACTGGATGGTATCTTGGAGTATTTATTCACAAAAAGTTACAAGCTTTCTTGGACAAATATCCACATTATCATATATATATACCTGTATATATATATATATATGTGTGTGTGTGTGTGTGTAGCTTAATGTTTGTATACATACATACAAACATAAAGCTACAAATGTTAAATATCCAGCCCACTCTGCCTTGCAAATAGTACAGAATGGGAATTATAACTGGTAACTCGTTCGTCACGTGGCAGGCTCGAACTCCCAGACAACGAGTCACAACGATGTTCAGTGACACTAGACCACCGACTAGAGGGCCACCGAACGCCGTTTGTGGTCGCTGTCCGGCAGTTCGAACCTGCCAGGTGACGAATCACTTACCAATTATAATTCCCCATCGGTAGCATTTCCGGGGTGGAGCGAATTAGATATTTAACGACATTTGTGCAACAATGTTTCTGTATATAAAATGTCGCGGTGATGTGATAAAATTCTCATATATAAACACATGTATTACATATATATACAGTATGTGTTTACATATATATATATATATATATATATATATATATATATATATATATATATATATATATATATATATATATATGTATGTATGTATGTATGTATATGTATGTATATATATGTATGTATATATGTATATATATATATATATATATATATATATATATATATATATAATATGACACATATATATATATATATATATATATATAAATGTATAACTGACACTTGAGAGAATTACATATCGAACTCAATGCCTTTGTAAGTTGGAATGTAGTGACAGTGATGTAACCACTCAGCCATTCAGACGGGGATTGAATGGGATCACTTTCTGTCACATTCAACTATAAAGGAGACATTCGAACCACTGAAGGTTATTCAAACGGTATCCGATACTGTTATGTTATTTGTGTCCTTTTAAAAGGCGGCTTTTAAAAGGCGGGAAATGAGTAAAAGGTTCTCTTGCTGTGAGATGAGTGTCCTAATCGGGATCGTATATTATATATTTATGTGATAATGGCACAAGTAAGAATAGCAGGTAAAAATGGCACAATATAAAAAATATATTGATCCAACTACATATATATATATGTGTGTGTATATATATATATATATATATATATAAATATATATATATATATATATATATATATATATATATATATATATATATATATATATATATATATATATATATATATATTTCTGTGTGCGTGTGTATGATTCTTGATGAAAATTTCACTCTTAGATTCTCCCGTGTTGCCAATTTCGTGCGGCTCCTCCGCCACATTGTAAAGAATATATAGCTAGTACTCTTGGCAATTATTCTTCACTTTATCATCCTCCTTATTAACTTATAAAATGATCACTTGCCGATGGTCTCTTTCGTTTTGAAACTTGTTCACTTTGGTTTCTACGCTGAATCTCATTTTGGTACCTCAGAGGCATTTAACCGTTACCATCACTGAAGATCAGCGGTATGAAGGGATCTTCAATAAGGAAAAGTTTTCATTAGAGCATTCGTTTCAGAAAGTTTAAGATTTTCCTTGATCTTGGATGTATAAGTAATGTTTCTTGATGTTCAACAAAGGTAGGTTTGTTCAAATATACATGTTAACTCATGGTTTCTAATGTAACATATTCTTGAAAATCGTATTCAAGCAGATGCAAAGCTTGCTATTTACTCTATGAACAGAGTAATCAGCTACCACCTCATCATACCAAGCATATCCCCTTTTCGGGTGTAATAACCCCGTCAGAGTCATTCCCCCTAACTCGGTTAACCGTGGCCCCAATCAGGAGGGGCTGGTTAAGTGCAAACTGTCTGTCACGCCTCGTCGCCTCTTTCAAGAGGCCAGTCTGATGATACAAAATAAACCTCGGCCACAGTATGGAGAAAGAACTGAATCTCATCATCACAGTAATTCACAGTCTCAATTCAGGAAGTCATCCAAAAGAAAATCCGTATGTTATGATTACTATTATCCAGCTGTTTTCTTCGGAAAGAGCTCCATATGCTGTCAAGTTGAAGGTTTAGATATATTCCAGAGAAATTCCATTTGTCAACATTGTGGCTGTAGTTAGTCAAACCTGTCATAAGAAATTTCATATAGAACGTGATCATTAGCTATTCTTTTGTATTGCAGTAAATTTTTCTTTTATGACAACATCGTCGTAAATGTATGGATACCGAGGTATTGGTAAATTGCAGAAATTATAGCTCTTCTTTCGTTTACATATTCCTTTAACTTGTGGCTATGCATTGGCTCATTATTGTGTCAGATTGCCGGAAAGGCTGTAACTAAGTAAGACCCCTATATCTGGGGGTGTTCTGGTCATGAGATAATGATTAAGATAGAGTACTTAGGAAGTAAGTAATCTTATGTGTGAAATATAGTTTTTTCTGATAACGTTTTTTTAATGTCATAGTGTCAGAAATCTTGTCTAATGTCATTTTGTCAGAAGTGTTTAATTAAGTCATTACACCTTTCTTATGTTAACAGCAGTGTGGGGTCAAGGAGGAAATCAGACCAGAGTGGTTTTTGGCTTCAGGCAACAGGGTACAGATGAAGGTGGCAACAAACGAGGAAGGTATGTAATCAAATACTGTTTATGATTCATAGCAACCTATGTTACTTTAAGTGTGGAATGTCCACGAAACTCACAGCCCGCTGGTGAGGTGAGACAGGGTGTTTTAGGACACGTTATATTAGGGATGGTTGGAGGGTTGAGGCTCCCCTGGTTGAGTATGACGTGGTACCTAAAGTCAGGTTAGGTTAGGTACTTAATTTTTTTTTCATTTTCACCCACTCCCCTCTACAAAACCCAGGTTTCTCACTGTGGTTCCAAAGTATTGGAAAATGGATGGGGTGGGGATTGTCGGTCTACCATGAATTACTACCGGAATAAATGTTAAATTCGTCAAAATTACTTAGTTACAAGCAACTAATGACTGGCTTTTCTATAAGACGACTGTATTTTCATGAAACTCGAGCAATGCCTTCATGAAAATATGCAAGTCTTACTGAAAGTACAGCATAATTCAGCATCCATCATGAATGTTGACAGTTCGTAGTATAAATTGTTGAACAAATTCGGTAACTGAACTAATAAAAAAAAAAAAAACTAAGTTTTTGCAGGGCCTGTGGCCTTTTGTCAGCAATGTGTGTGTATAGTTTTGCAGAGTACATATACACATGAATTAACACAGTCGGCTATGAGAGGAAACCCGTAGCCATGATATATATAGATATATATATATATATATATATATATATATATATATATATATATATATATATATATATATATATATATATATATATATATATATATATAAATGCATGTATGTACACATACTTACATGCATACATACTTACACCAAATTGTTACAATCGAATAAAATCGTAAATCCGTCCAGGCTGCTACCTACCTCTTGAAGAAGCTGCCAGCGTCCTCGCTCCGTAATTGCGTACATATCAAATAGAATGTAACGAATGTTTATTTTACAAATACCACCGGTAATTTGCCGTATCAAAAGACAGCAAATATTTACAGAAGTGACCCCACTGCGCATTTAGTCTTTTGCCGCATTAATTACTCTCACCCTCTCATCTAATTAAGGATGCTAATACTCATTACGTCGTCAGCTAATCGTAACGATTTCCATTGAACCAAGTTCACACACTTTTTCTCTGTTTCGTGAAATAGATTTTTTTTTGAAGAAAGAAATTATTTGATTTTTTTTTTTTTTTGAAGGAAGAGAAATTATATGATTTTTGTAGAAAGAGGAATTGTATGGGGTATTGTCGTAGGGTTTAGTACGTATATATATGTATGTATATTATATATACATATATCGTATGTGTATATTATATGTATATGTATATATTATATTGTGTATATATATGTATATATATATTATTATATATATATATATATGTATATATATATATATATATATATATATATATATATGGATAAAATTATGCAAATACATGGAGGGAATATATTCCTAATCGCGTCAAACACGATTTATTTACCACGTTTTTCGTTATTTAGGTTTTAAACCTTCAGACTCTGTAGACGAAAAATATAGATGAATACATTGGAAATTACCGTTATGTTTTACTATGCAATTATTCAATTACGAAATTTTTCTTAAACTGTGGCCATCGGGTAAATCTGGACTTACTGAAGCCGAGGCTATAAAGAAAACGTTAAATGGAATGGGGAAGGAAAAGTAGTGTACTGTAACCTCTTAGGGACGGGACACTCGCTTCTTAAAAGAAGGAATATTATAGAATATTATAGATATTAGGGAAAACTGTAGCCGGGATACTGTTTCAAAGGTTGTCAGTAGGAAAGGTCCAGGCCCCCTCTACCCCCCCCCCCCAAAAAAGGTGAAAAATGGCATTGTTTATTGTCAATGCTCTTCATAACCGCAACCAACAAAATGCTAATTTAAAGATTAACAATTTGGTCCCTGAACGATATCCTGAAAACTGCGATGCATTAGTAATTTCCCATAAAATGCAGACATTTACGCCAATCATTATCGTATAGAAAAAAATAAATAAATGAAGAAAGTAATATAAGTGTTCAGTGCTGATGTCAGATTTGCAGACACCGAACAGTGGTTAAACCCAGACAGCGAGTCACTTTGTCACACTTTGTCATACTTTGTCACCCCACTGGGGCGACGATTTTTATAAGCTGGTCGCAGATGTCAGGGGAAAAGTATGATGCGTGACAGGTGTGGAATTGAAGTGATCGGAGTTGAAAATGCATCCCAGAACGACATCGATTTTTCATGAACCCCGAGTTTAAATTTACTCTGTGATCTCTATTTACCCTCTGATCTCTATTTACCCTGTGATCTCTATATACTCTCTGATCTCTGTTTACTCTGATCTCTGTATACTCTGACCTCTATTTACCCTCTGATCTCTGTTCACTCTCTGATCTCTATATACTCTCTGATCTCTATTCACTCTCTGATCTCGATTTACCCTCTGATCTCGATTTACCCTCTGATCTCTATATATTCTCTGATCTTTATTTACAATCTGATCTCTATTTACTCTGATCTCTATATTCTCTCTGATCTCTATATACTCTCTGATCTCTATTTGCCCTCTGATCTCTATTCACTCTCTGATCTCTATTTGCTCTCTGATCTCTATTTGCCCTCTGATCTCTATTCACTCTCTGATCTCTATATACTCTCTGATCTCTATTTACCCTCTGATCTCTGTTTACTCTCTGATCTCTATTTGCTCGATGATCTCTAGACTGAACTACTTTGGAGACCTGCATTTTTTCTCGCCTAATTTTCTCAATTCATATAACTATATGGTTGTCTTTTTTGCCTCTAAATCAGTGAGATAATCACAGCATTTGAAAAATGCTGGCGCCATCAGTAATCCAAAGCTATTTCCCGTCGACTGCCCTCTGTCTTTTACCATGAAATTCGCATGTCTAGGAATGGCTAATACCTGCCTAAGCACTGTGTAGGGTATGTAGATGATAATTTTCTTTCAGTGTTGCTGAATATTCTCTTACGCACGCACACACACACACACATATATGGAACTAACGAGAACATAAGCACGTTTCACAAAAATAAATTTCTGACTCACATCGGGATCGAACCCCGGTCTTTCAAATGCAAGGACAGGGCATAATCAGTTGACGTACACAGGTCATGAAAGAAGTTGGAACCTAAGTACCTCTGTACCTGAGGTTTTTTCCGGGCAGGCTGCCAGCTAAAATACCAGTGAATTTTACCCAACTTCCCGACCCACCAGTAGGTCAGATGAGAGTCAGAAATTTATTTCTGTGAAACACGTGCTCATTCGATCATTAGTTCCATCATATTCACGCTGAATTGGTGATTAGAATGAAATGCTAGCA
>NC_089783.1:52779124-52786624 GCF_040412425.1 Macrobrachium rosenbergii | reverse complement strand
TGAAGTACGATTACGATTCCAGCGAGAGAGTCGAAAGAAGTGTTTGGCCAGCACTTTCCCGTGGTGGCACTTCGACACAAAGGCGATACCTTCGATACCGATCGCCTCATTTCAGTGGCATTACAATGAGCGAATATCGCAGGATTCAAGTGACGTCTCTCGCCGACGATTTTTGCGGTCCATTAGTGTTTGGCGCGACGCCGGACTGAATATATATTACTCTAATCATCGTAGATCTCTAATCGCATATTCATCACAGCACAACCCATTCCGATCCGGCAATAAGGTCCTGATTGGCCCAGCCATCGGGCTTCAGGCTGCCTTGGGTACCCTTAATACATCGCTCGCCTGTGTGTTCTCGAGATCTTTGCCGTATTCAGGGTCCACGTGTGATTTGGGTCACCGAATAATAATGACAGTTTGAAATCAACAAAAGCGCAGGGTTACCCTTTTTTTTTGCCGGTGAAAGTGTCAAGACATATTTTTCGTCTCGTGTGAAGTGTAGAGGTATAGGCGACAGTTTCGTTTGACTACTGAAAGACAGAAAAAGCAAAGTTTCTTAATAGCTAGCAGAACTGGAGCATTAGGCATTCAGGTACTTGATTTTCATCATTATTTGGGACTTCTGACTGCATGATTCCTTTCTTAGCACCGTAATATACGTAAGCTGATCGTTCAGAAAGGATACGATACCTAATTACTTGTGATACGCATTGGTTAGAAAAAAACTAAGCTCCCGTGCTGTCTCTAACCTTTTTCATAATCAGTCTAAAGTTAATACTGACTGAACGAAGTAAGGACAACTATTCTTCTAAGTTCTACGCTTTGAATGAAGAAGAAGAAACATCCGTCATTGTTTGATTATTCTTTCAGAACACAGCCTTATGACGTGTTTGTTTATAAACATTATTCCCCCAGAGAGAGAGAGAGAGAGAGAGAGAGAGAGAGAGAGAGAGAGAGAGAGAGAGGTGTTGGCTTTTTTAAAATACAGTAATTTATACAATTATAAATCTTAATCTCCAACTGTTCGGATGTAATGATCAAATTACTCGGAGTTTTTATGCAAGATTAGATTAATCAATCACTTATCAGGTGATTTTTCCTGAGATTTGCTTTTTTCACTTTGACCGTTAAAATTCGTTTTGTCATATTATTTATTTACATTTTTGGTAATGTCATTTTTATTTGTATGAGAATATTCCCCCGAGTGGCATTCAAGACAACTTCCCTGGCACTATGCAAATGTATTAGATAATTTAAATTTCCACGAGCAGTCACTTAGAATAACATATATTTCCTTTATACAAAGACACAAAGCTAAGCAAATATGAAGTATTTTTACGGCTGGCTAATTGCGATGAGTTAATGACGTTAAACATTGTAATATATATATATATGAGTTAATGATATTAAACATTGTAATATATATATATATATATATATATTGTAATATATAAATACATATGTATATATATTGTGATATAAAATATGTATATGAACATATATATAAACAGTAATTGAAGGATAGTTAGATATATGTGTGAGCGTGGGTGTTTTGTGAATACATCCGCATATATGTTTCGGATTATTTATATTTGCATTTTTAATTGCTTTTTAATGGCTTTGGCCATTTGGTACTTTCGCTTCGAATTTGCTCTTGTGTTGCCCGAGCTCTCAAAGTTTCCCACCATCAACAGGCAATCCGAATTCGCAGCCATCACTTACCTAGAGTGCCGTTCTTTAGCGAACTGAGAAACTTCTGAAATATGTTACAACTTCCGATTCGCGGCATATATGCATATTTTGAAGTTCAGGAGTTAAAATCCCGGGAACACCTCCAAACCGCTTGAGATGAAGGAGCGCCATTGTACCCAGATGCGAGTCCTAAGTCGGTCCAATCTCCAAAGTTATATTCATAAATATCCTCAGATTGCTGCCGCCGTTAACAAGTACTACGTTGCTGGTGTACTTTGTGAATTGACATTGTTTATTCCCTTTGTTGCGTACACAGTCAGCTTGGATGCAGTAAGTGATTAAGGATTACATATTCTAGTTATTCCGGAGGGAACTGTTAAGCTGAAATACCTCACTGATTTATTTATTTTGTAGAAATTAGCGCTGTTTGCATTTATTGTTATATTGTAACTGGGGATTCAGTAAACCAAAGCCTCCTGGCTTCTCACTTCGATCTCACCAAAAATTTCTTACACACACGCACGCACGTACGCATACGTACATACATACATACATACATACATACATACATACATACATACATATATATATATATATATATATATATATATATATATATATATATATATATATATATATATATATATATATATATATATATATATATAAGGCAAATGCCATGAAGGAAAGTGAAATACCGGAGAGGTTGCTAGGCCTTTCGATACACGGTCCTTTACTAGTTCTGCTAGTAAAGGACCGTGCGTCGAAAGGCCTAGTAACCACTCATTTGTTTCACTTTCCTCCGTGGCATGTGCCTTTATCTATACATTCATCGCATTCCATATCATCGTGGTTCATTTATACACACTCACAGTCACACACAGACATATATATATATATATATATATATATATATATATATATATATATATATATATATATATATATATATATATATATATATATATATATATATATAATATCAAAATCTTTGACACTTATACGCGCGTGACTTCTTCGATATTTATAAATACTAAGCCACAAATATCGTTTAATATCGCATTCACTATAAACTTACATCCAAGGGGAATTAGAGTTGATAAGTGCTTCTGCGCCAGCAAGGATTCGAACCGTGGCCAGGCTTAGAAACATCAGTAGTCAGTGACTTTGACCACCTGGCTATCAAGTGGGATGTTAGATGATATCGACTCTGTTGTTTATATGCCTGTAAATTCAGGTTCTGTGTTAATGATCGATATCAATCCATCCACACCATGAGAAATGTTTGGTAAGTTTGTAACACATGACTATTTATAAATGTTTGGCACTTATAAATACGTTACTTTGTTTATAAACACAGATGTTGAGCCACAAATATGGTGTCATATCAAATTCACTAAACATTGGTTAACTTCCATACGAGAGGAATTATATGTACAGCAGAGTTGATATCAACTCACATCTCTCGAACGCTCGGTGGTCAGAGTCACTGTCCGTCGTTGTTTAAAAAGCAGACCACAGTTCGAATTAACAAAAATATAGTCAATTCAGTATGAACGATATAAGTGACTGAATACTTGTTCAAATAAGTCTCTGTCTCCACGAGGAAAATGGTAAAGGAGTCCGCCTCTTAAGTGATGTCAAAACATCGTTGTCTAAATGTGTAGCTCCAGTGATTTACTAGACTGAAAAGGATACTGAGAATTCCTCATTGTGAGAGTGAGACTGTGGTCTGATCAGAAGATTGAACCTCAGGTTTGGCAATATATTCATTCTCGTTAATTGATATCATCTTTAAATTTGGTGTCTGTTTTAGAATACGTCAGAGCTGCTACTCTTCGGCACTTTTTTTTTTGTAAAATGGTGAAAAATACCTTATAAACAAATCAGCAAATAACAGAAGTGTATTGCTTGAACGTCGGCTACAGATTTCTGTGTAAGATACAGTTACGCATCTCTGTGATAACAGCGGTGTGTTCGATATCATCAGAGCTGCCACTCTTCGACCACTTTTTTCTTTTGTAAAATGGTGAAAAACACCTTATAAACAAATCAGCAAATAACAGGAGTGTATTGCTTGAACGTCGGCTACAGATTTCTATGTAAGATACGGTTACGCAACTCTGTGATAACAGCGGTGTGTTCAATATCTCAGTAGCGCGCTACAGCCCTACCTTCACAGAAATAAAAGAAAAAAAAAAACGACGCTCCATTGTGAAACTTCGACTTCCTCTTCCTCCTACTTAAGAGAGAAATTCCGAGGAACAATGCTTCTCAGTTTAAGGAGAAGCTATTAAAAGTTTTAAATGATCTACCACGACGAAATAAAGAGATGAGCCTCGGGAACTTTCCTCGACAAAGGGAGCGAACACCTAAGGCCATTAACAGTGTTTTTCCTCCAGATTTACCTCCAAAATTCCATAATTGAGTTACGAGGTGGGAATCTGAGGGTTAAGCAGAGATTTGGGGAAGATATGCCTAGTGATTCGTACTGCAGGAAGTGTACAAGTTTCGGAGTACCAAAGGAAATGAGAATGAAAGAAAGACTCGTAGACTAAATAAAGGAAATTAAAATGAATGTTGAATATTATTAGCTTAAACTTGAAGCCTAGGAATATTTTCTGTCCTGAGAGATGTTGATTATCGTTTAAAAAAGAACTGTTGTAGAAAGGACTAAAATGAGAAAATAAAAAGGCATGAAGTGTTGTTATTCCACGTTCCGTTATATCTCTGAAAGTAAGGGCACTCCCCGTAACTAACCTAATTTCCATGTGTTAGTGCCCCCAGGAAAGCTTACCCTTGCCCCAGGGGGCCGATAAAGTAAATGGTGGCCAAGGCTAGAAGAAGTTGTACAGTCGACCAGAAGTTTTCGTGTTTCCTTTGAATGCTGAAGAAAAAAAAAAAACAGTGTAAAAAGATTTATTGTGGTTAGAAGGAAGCGTTAACTGGGCTGTGAAACTGCTTTGCGTAATCAGGCCAAGGGGAAATACAATTTTCGGACTGCAGAGGGGGCAGATTCGTCAACAGTGCGATTGGCGATTGAATTTGCAAAGGGAAGTAGTGACAACTTGTGTAAGTAAACGTGATTCCATATCTGCCAAATATGAAGCCGGGAAGTCTCTCGGAGAATTAGCATCGTCATTAGAAGCTAGGGAATTCGACGAGAACTTTATCCGACCACTTAGAAGGAAGCAAAGCGGCATTCATCCACGTCCTTTCATGAAGAGGGACAGACTCACATCTAATTTTAGTTCTTACTCAAATACAGACTAAACTACACAATAAAATAGCAGTAAATACGGTATAGATCATCAGAATATAGAAATTATTCCTTTGGAAATTCATAAATGCATGTAAATGCTTAATGTTGAACTGGAATGTAAAATATGAGATGTAAAGGAATAAAGCCATAATTGACACACAAGAGCAAAAACGACAGGTTTTTTAATAATACTAGACAGTAGTGTAACGCCTGTAATTTCCAGTAAAATGAACTGTATCTTTACCTAATCATAATTTAGGAAAAATTCGATTCCTTATGGCCTTTGAAGTATACAATATTTATTCAAATCCGTCACAGCCTTCGTGGTTTACACATAAGTTCGTGACAGTAATATTTCAAGGATGATATAGCATGAAAGCAGGTCATATTCATTTTCGTCATCCTTGAGACACATTCGCAGGAAAACAAAAGGTCGAGTATGTACGTGATTTTATTGGGTGCTATCGTATCAAGGTTGTCTTTGTATTGGGTGTTATCGTATCAAGGTTGTTTTTGTATTGGGTGTTATCGTATCAAGGTTGTCTTTGTATTGGGTGCTATCGTATCAAGGTTGTCTTTTTATTGGATGCAATCGTATCGAGGTTGTCTGTATTGGGTGCTATCGTATCGAGGTTGTCTTTTATTGGGTGCTATCGTATCGAGGTTGTCTTTTTATTGGGTGCTATCGTATCGAGGTTGTCTTTTTATTGGATGCAATCGTATCGAGGGTTGTCTGTAGGTGCTATCGTATCGAGGTTGTCTTTTTATTGGGTGCTATCGTATCGAGGTTGTCTTTTTATTGGATGCTATCGTATCAAGGTTGTCTTTGCATTTACTATTTATGAAAAAATTAGAATGTATTCAGGAAAAATTGCATTGATTTTTTTATCAGGAAGTTCTGGAATTGATGAATAATGGAGAGAGAGAGAGAGAGAGAGAGAGAGAGAGAGAGAGAGAGAGAGAGAGAGAGAAAGAAAGGGCATTATAAATGGCTTTTGAAGAAGAAAAAATCCTGTACTAAGACTGCGCGAAACAGGAAAAGAATTACAAGTAATGACTGTAAAACCAGAAAAATAGAAAAATGAAAGTGACAGGTCTAGAAAGTGTGTGTGTGTGTGTGTGTGTGTGTTTGTGTGCGTGTGTAGGTAATAAGAAGCCGAGACCAGAAAGGCAAACTTTTCTCTCAAAAAAACAGGCAAGCTGTACGCTTCATAAAATACTGAAGAATCCAAGGAACGGCGGATTCTGGGGGTGAATGAGACGAAACTGAGCGAACCTTGAACACCAGAAAGTGGAGGAACTTTTCAGATCACTGTTCAGATAGGGATTTATGTGTCTGGAGCATAGAGCGATTACCCTACGACACTTTTGAAGTGAATCTCTGTTTTGAAAGGAGCCAATTCATTTACCTTTAATTCAATTTTATGGATGAAGATGAGCCACAAAATTCAAAGGAAATTAGAAACTACTGTTATTTCTACCACATCCAATGATTGTAGCCTGATGAATACATTTGTTTTGTCGTGACTGAGTTCCACTTTCCAAATTTTATTCTTATCATTAATGTGACATTATCCTGAGGGTTCTCACATCAGTTCGTGGCATATATCCAAAAAGCGGTAACATTTTAGGTCAGCTGGCTCAAGAAATCAGGTCATATAATTCTCGTCTTCCTTGAGACACTTTCGTAGGAAAACAAGGAGTCGAGTATTATGTGGCTTCAGTGGGTGCTACAGTAGTAGTATAAGACAAAACCATTCATTTACTGGAACCTCATGATAATATTAAAGAAAACCGACATTTTCCGATCAAATTGAGATCCATTCAGATATTTGATTCAAAAAGAGAATATTTCAACGCTACTGAAACTGGGTCCATGAAGGCATTAATTTACAGGTAATAATCAGAGATAAGTTAATTATCATTCTAAAAAGCAATCAGTAAAATGGTCATTAAATTTCCATACTCGATTACAGGGAACGAAATCCAGGGACAAGGAGGTATTATTCATGAATAAAAATAACTCCTCGCTGAAATATCGACACAATAACACTTACAGTCAGTTCCAGACTTGAATGAATCCGATTTGAGTTGTTACGATAGTGATATGATTGTGATTTAATACTAATCTGTTTCTTTAAACTGCAAATATGTGAAAAAATAAGATTGCAAGTTCCCTTTAAGATTTAAGCACTCGGCTCGGATCCCCAAACATTGTCTTTACCTCAAGTTTTCACAAGTCACAGTTAGGGTCATCTCTGACGTCATAACAAATTGTGTAGTGTTTTCCTTTAGTCATCACCTTCCTCTTCAGTTCCCTTTCCAAATTATTAACCGGATTTATTAACATTTATTTACACGAGTGTATCAAAATAGTAGTGTTGAATGTTCAGCCCACATTTATATCTTCAGTATATACAATGTTGAGCACACTCAACTGCCTTTTTGTGTCAGTAATTTTTATTACCGTGCGAAAGCATACCTGTATATTCTGTCATTTCATTGATTACTTCGGTGTTTTCAATGTGATCAGTTACATTCTT
>NC_089783.1:52769124-52774124 GCF_040412425.1 Macrobrachium rosenbergii | reverse complement strand
ATATTCATGCATTTATTATTATTATTATTATTATTATTATTATTATTATTATTATTATTATTATTATTATTATTATTATTATTATAGGAGGAAAACCTCAAAGCAGTTGCACTATGAATCAATTGTTGGGAGAGGGTGGACAGTAAGACGGCAGAAAGAAAGTACGAACAGAGGTACGGGACAGTGTTTTAATTCACTTAAAGGAATTAATCTTCAATTGAAAACGAGTTGTAATTTGGAGTAAAAAAAGCCTATAAATAAAAGGCAAGGAGGAATTATTTAGCTCTATTATTCATTATTATTCCTAATTCGCTCTTTATCTCTATGTTTCATTTTAAGGAATTAATCTTCAATTGAAAGCGTGTTGTAATTTGGAGTAAAAAAAGCCTATAAATATAGGGCAAGGAGGAATTATGTAGCTATATTATTCATTATTATTCCTAATTCGCTCTCTATCTCTACGTTTCATTTCAAGCACAATGTTACACTTGGAATACAGGTCACTCTCTCTCCTCTCTCTCTCTCTCTCTCTCTCTCTCTCTCTCTCTCTCTCTCTCTCTCTCTCTCTCATGCATCGCCCAGGCCAGATTACACAGTACCTCACGCATACCTGCTGGGATGGAAATCTATACGCATGCATATTTCCATAAAAGCGTAAAGCTATCCAGGAAGGAAAGAATAACTTAAGCGAGTTATGTTCTCTCCTTTTTCCTCTTTGCACATGATTGGGGTTCCCTGTAATGCAGTCAGTTATTCCTCTCGTTTCCTTTTTTCCAGTCTCCTGCAGCTATTCCGAGAAATTTAGGAACCCTCTTTAATTGCCTGTTGCAGTACGGGAATACTCCACCTATTACTTGTTGGCAAAAGCTAATTCTTGCACTGCCAACTGCTCTTGTCAGGGGGGGAGCGTAGTATGATTTGCTTACCCGGGATTAAGTGCTGAAAATATTTTTTTTCCATTTACCAGGTGGGAAAGATCAGATTATATGGATGAGCTAGCTGTTCGTATCCTGACTGCATCACCAGTTTTCTAACTAATCTGTTTGCATACACACATACGTGTACGTACATTATATATATATATATATATATATATATATATATATATATATATATATATGTATGTGTATATATATATATATATATATATATATATATATATATATATATATATATATATATATATATATATATATATATTGTCTAAACACTGTTGCTCTACGAATATCAAGAGGAGATAAGACAACTGAACCATGAATTCAGGTAGTGGCATTGGTGTTAGTGTACCCATAGTATCATTAAATAAATATCCATGGGTGGAAATAAATAAATGGGAAAATGTTTAGCAAAAGGAGAAGAAAGACCACGCTGGGTGGGATATTTTTGCGAGGTCAAAGATTAGAGACATGACAGGATTAATTGAAATAACACCTTCTTTTATTAACTAGACTATTTTGCAGAATACGCAAAACAGAATATGATGATAGGGAACTTGGAGTCACAGCAAAGGTACCAAAGAAAGGTAACCTGACTGAATATGGTAAATGTAGTGGCGTCGCACTTCTGTCATCTGTGATGACAATATTCAGTATGCTTATTCTCATGAGGATGGAGAAAGAAGCTAATAAAATTCTTTGAAATGAACAATCTGATTTTAGAAATGGCGGAAGTTGCATAGATGGAAAAATTTTTCAAAATATCTTCAAATGGTTTTTCTTCATCACTAGAAGGCATTTGACAGCGTGAATATAGTTTTCCCTCTAAATATGCACGGTTAGTTGGAATTATCTGATAACGGAGCTGTTGGAAAATTAATGTTGATGAGGTCTTATCATAGCTACAAGGGAATGTTATTTCATCTTTACTATTTTCCCTTCTCATGAATCATATTACGAAAAAGTGGCCGAGGCAGAAGACACGTTCTCGATTATAACGACAGAAACTTGACAGATCATCCTGTTTTGATCAGAGATCGCCACAAGATTTACAAAGCTTTGCGGTCGGAAGAATGAGGTTTAATATTTGTTATTGCAATTTTCTGCATCACTCATTCGAAATCGTTTCAACATCAGAACTGGAGCGACTGTAAATGCACAATATACATCTGGGCCGATATCACACAGATTATATTTTCCAATCAGAACACGTATAAAATTCTTTCTGTAATGTTCACAGGACGTCAGAACAATAAAATGCCCGGTAATACAAAACTATATTAGTTGACTTTTGATGGGAGTGAGGTTAGCTCGTCATAACATTCACTTCTGGAATATGAATTCGTTTGCTTTCTTCTGTATTCCTAGAGTTATTTGGCTTACTTTTATCCGGCTACGCTGAAGAGTCTGGCTTTTATTGCTGTGATGTCAAGTGGAATGTGTATTCTTATTATGCTTACAGTGTGACGCCTTTTTGGTCCTGTAAGGCTAAACGTGAAGGGAAAACGAAAGTGCCTCATTGGTTCTTGGTGTTTTTCTCTCTCTCTCTCTCTCTCTCTCTCTCTCTCTCTCTCTCTCTCTCTCTCTCTCTCTCTCTCTCTCTCTCTCAGGTATTTGTTTTGACTCCAAAATA
Organism: Macrobrachium rosenbergii; assembly: GCF_040412425.1. Classification (NCBI taxonomy): domain Eukaryota; kingdom Metazoa; phylum Arthropoda; class Malacostraca; order Decapoda; family Palaemonidae; genus Macrobrachium; species Macrobrachium rosenbergii. The sequence goes on along the minus strand of NC_089783.1, from coordinate 52,771,556 downwards.
TGTTTTGCAAAGTGAGCGTCATTGTCACCTCTGTAAAGTTGCTTTGATGACCAATTGTTTTTCATACGAAATTCACCTTTAGGCTTTAATCTCGTTCTTCGATAATATCCCGTTTACCAGCTTTAATAAACCTACATTCACATTACACCTGCTTTAGATCATCGCCAATTGCATTCAGTTATCATTGCGTGTCTACCGTTTATGCGCTTTGGCATTTATGTAAGTCATCCGCTTTTATTATTTTGATTATTTATTCTGGTTCTTGTCCTATGTAAACCATCTACCAGAGGGTCTGGTTGATCATTCAACCAAGCAGTACTGTATGCATTAAGTCACCCGAGAGATTCACTAATCTATAGGATGGTATTTTTTTCTGACTGATTTTTCAATGAATAAAATCCTGGTGCTGTTTATAAATTTATCTAAACTCAGGCTTATATGCAGAAGTCTTCCATTCGCCATTTATTCGTGCTTGGGTGGCAGCTTTCTTCTGTGTATATTTATCAAAATACCAGCAAACTATGTACGTTTTTTGACTGTTGTGGCTAAGACAAATATATAAATCTTGAGAACGGTTTTGAAGTGTCAGAACCGCACTGGTTTTATCACTGTTTTTTTTTTTAGCATCAAAGTTCCCTCCATGTACACAGAAAATGTTGGACATTGTTCTGCGTCTACATTGGATTCGAGATTTGCCCAGGGGCGAAATTCTGCAAATCATTTCAAACAGTTGCGAGCAAAGACATCACTGCTTTATGCATTTTGGCGTCGACTAGCCTAGAAAGTGTAGTTGATTAATTGCGAATCAGTACACGCGGCTGACCTGCAGCCCTGAAAAATTGATAGACTGAAAGAAAGCAAGTCTGCTAAACCACTGGCCCTTTGCTGTAAAAATAGGCGTAGTTGTCTTATAAGGGAGATAATTTCGGAACTTTTAGAAGAAAGGATATGGATCTTGTACATTATATTTTTCCAGCAACAACTCTGCAATTAGTCTTTCGTAGTAGAAGTTACGAGGGATATGAGGCATTAACAAAATTGCCTTACAATCGGAAAGTGAGGAAGGAAGGGTTACCCAAACATCAAAAGTCCAAAAGGGTAGAATTGATTATACAGTATTTACAGACAACTCTAATAGTGGGCGAAGGAAAAAATAACGAAGTCTTGACTGAAAATTAAAGTTGTGTTTCGCGCGCATAGAGGCATAATGCTAAATGGAGCCCTGTCAGCTCCATGGAAGCGTTATCTCTACAGACCTGCTTTCGAAGTGCTTTATTAAGTAGGAACCAGAAGCAATAAAAATGAGTGATATTAATTATGAGAGACGAAAATAGGCTAAAAAAAAACACTAAAAGAGAAAAAGAGAAAACTAAAGGAATTTCGAAAACAGATGTCAAGCTTGATATCTACATACATGTTTTCGAAACGATTTATTAAGTAGTACACTAAAAAATTAAGCAATACTAGTTATGAGAGACAAGAATAAGATAAAAAAAAATATAAAACACTCCGCTGTTATCCATTCACAGGGAGAAACACTAAAAATAGAGATAACAAAAAATGTACAATTCCTCTGCATATACACGAAAAAAAAAAAAAAAAAACAGAAATTCCTAAAAATCCGGCTCTCAGTCACACTTGAACTTTACAGTGGATACCGCACTCGAACGCAAAAAGACATAGATGAAAAATACGATGTAGTTTTTTGCGAAAGAAAATATAAAATGTCATGCTAACTAAATTGTGTCTTCACCAAGGCGTTTTGGAGAGAAAATTTTGCTTTCACATGCGGGGCATGTGTAGATCTCTCTCTCTCTCTCTCTCTCTCTCTCTCTCTCTCTCTCTCTCTCTCTCTCTCTCTCTCTCCGGTGTTATGATTCTATTGCTTTTGAAGTTGTACTTTCGTTTGGTGAGCCGCCGCTGCTTGTGGATAAAATCCGGAGTATGTTTAACCTCGACATTTTTATTTCTCTCTTGTAATGACGGCATTTTTTTTTTCATTTCCTTCTGTTACTTTTTTTATGTGTTTATTTTCTCTTTATTTTCTCTCTCTCTTTCTCCTTCCCTGGGATTAGGATTTTATTTCGTTTGAAGTCACACCGTCGTTTGACTTCAGCAAAGAGCAGTTTATCGCCTCAGTTGCAGTTTGCTAGTTCCTCAGTTGAGTTCATTTTATCGCCTCAGTTGCAGTTTGCTAGTTCCTCAATTGAGTTCATCTGTTTCTGCTCTTTGCTTTTTATTGGATTAGTCGTCGGTTTGCTCTTGGATTATCCATTGTTATGCTAACCCTCTGGAGAGCTCAGTCCATGTTCTTTTTTTTTTTTTGATGAGGAGTTTAGATAGATTAAGAGATAGATTAAGACTGAGGTATCGGTTTTCAAGTAATTGTTTTGAGCTAAATCCCAAGTTGCTTAGCTCTGATGTTTTTCCGG
>NC_089783.1:52686624-52764124 GCF_040412425.1 Macrobrachium rosenbergii | reverse complement strand
CCTTTTTATCTGAGTTTTTCTTGTCTTTATTATCTATCCTCCGGGGTTTCCAGGAAATGAAGGGGGAACGAAATGTTTGATATCCCGCTGAAATATTATTTTGCGTATTGGTGTCTCAATTCTGCTTCTCTCCTCCTTACGTCTGTATTGTTAACATTTTGTTATTTTGATTGCCTGAATTTTCTCTCAAACAGATGTTCCGCTGTGTTGTCTTCAAATCAGCTTTACACAGATGTAACGATCGAGAAGTAAAAATCACACTTGGACACTCATTCACTCACGCTGACTGTGTGTGTATATATATATATATTATATATATATATATATATATATATATATATATATATATATATATATATATAGTGTGAATATATATTTATACGTGTATATATATATATATATATATATATATATATATATATATATATATATATATATATATATATATTAACTTTATCACATACACAATTGTTCTGTGCATTAGTAGAATAAAAGGACCTCATTCAAACTGGATGGTATTAGTTTTATTTATTTACAAGCTTTCTTGACAAACAGTCCACATTATGTATCCGTACAATGATTGTACGGATACTTGATAATAATGGACTGTTTGTCCAAGAAAGCTTGTAACTTTTTGAATAAAACTCCATTATACCATCCAGTTTGAATAGGTCCTTTAGTAATATATATATATATATATATATATATATATATATATATATATATATATATATATATGCTATTGTGCTTGTATGGTCATAGATTAATATTATATTTTTTTTTAGAGCAAATGCCACTGTGATGGACACCTCAGTGTCCTCGTTTAGCCAATAACTGAATAAAGCTGAGAAAAAAAAATGAAAGAGGTGTTGAAGGCCTTAACCACTAAGTAACTGTAGTCTTTCTGTTTAAGAAATGAAGGTTATAAGAATCTTGAAAAAAGGTGGAGTAAAACAGTCTCATTTCTTGGCAGCAGAGAAGGAACGGTCGCTTCCGTGTAATTAACAGATTACAGATTACGAGAGAGTCATTGTGGAAAGGTGGCCTTCAAATATTGGGGTAATTAATTATTCCACCCACCAGTACTTTACAAACAACCCTGCTCACCCGATCACTCGCACTTTTTCCACCATAGCGCTGCATCTCGCCTGTAATTCCATGAACTTTTCGAGTCCTTCCACAATTTAAAGCCTCTTCATTGCCTTCCATCTTCAAAAGTCTCTTCAATAGGTTTCAACATTTTCCATACTTGCGCTATTCAGCCTTGCCTCTTTTCTATCCTCAGCAGTCAAGAAATTCTTAAACTCTCTCTCCGTAAGTTCAGGAATGCAGCCATTTCAGAAAGCATCGGTTGTGTCGTAATGCATTTGTTCGGCTGCGTTTCTCGGCTTTTGAATCCGTGCAGAACAATTTCTTGTTTTCTCTGAAGTTCCTGTGCTAACTTTTTCACCTCCATTCTTGCCATCCATTTCTCTTTCATTTTCTTCTGTAACACCCTGTATTTCCCTTTCATTTTCTTCTGCAACACCCTGTCCATCACCCTGTTTATCTGTGCACGATTCTCTCTTCAGGCATGTCATTGCACCTCAAATAATGCTTTTTCTTCACAGGCCGTTAAATTTTCCAGCATACTCCGAGTACACAAACTCAAACACACACACAGACGTATGTAATATATTTATATAAAAACATATAAGAATTCATATTTTTTCTTCATATGTTGATCAATCTAATGGACCCTTTTACACGATGGAATTAGAGAATCTTACCTCATTCAGCTTTATTGCATCTAGTATTTCACCAATGTTTCTATAAACATCTAAAAGAAAGTATGCAGTACTTATTATAAATTAAAGACACTCCATTTTAATTTTGTGGTGTTCTAAAAGATACAGGCATTAGGATTTAATTATTAAACCGTGACTCGTGCCATGTAAACAGCATAGAAGATGAGCTTATGGCTATGTTTTTAGGTATGATGCAATACTTACAATTAGACAATATGAGGCATTTCAAGGCATGTTAGGGATTATCTGCAATTTACATGGGACACGATTTTATTTTTTATTCATTTAGACTTTCAGCTGGGGAGGGGATTTTAAAAGTTTAAAAAAATATCCATTAAACAAAACAGGGAGAGAAAATGGGAAAAGATTTAAAACATAAAGAGTGGCAGATATACGAGATAAAATGAAGAAAAGGATTAGGAACGGGAAAAAAAGATGAAAAGGCATAAAAAGAGGGGGCAGGCACTTCAAAAGAACTAGGAAATGGGAGATTTAAAAATTAAATCTGAGTAATTCATTTTTGTTATTCCTTTACTGTTTGCAGTTTGTTAAGCTTCTCTTTTCCTCAAATGTCCATTTTCCCGGTTAAATTTGTAGCCTCAAGTAGAAACATAAAAATTATATATTTTACGTTGCGTCTCGAATGTAAAGATTAGATTTTAGGACCACCGTGCTTTTTACAAGAATAAATTTCATTATTAAAGTTTTAAAAAAATAAATTGCAGTGATAACTAATTACTGTTGAATAAATTGCATTGATAGCTAATTACTGACTGGTTTATGAAGTGAGATGAGTTTCTTGGATACCGGTAGTCCAAGAACGGCTTTCATTCTCATAAAGCATTTTTATTTCCGACTCCTGACAGAATTATGGTATGCCATGAACAGGTCTTTGAAATAAGGCCAAACAGAGCGAAAAAATACGTTATGTGTTTTTCGGAATTTCTTTGCATCCCATAAAAGTGAGATAGTTTTTTTTTTTTAAGCTCGGGTACACCGTATTCAATAAACCAACTTCTGTCAACTCTTGAAAGGCGGTGGAGATTTAAGTATAGTCATTTATGATTTTTTTGCTAGTTCCTTGCAACGTTAAAGTATTATTTTTCTCCTAAAACATTAATAAATCCCTGTCATGATCTCTCTTGCTATAAAAATGACGTAAAGAATATTAACCCAAAATGTATTTTCACGTTAATGGAGGTTCATTACAATTATACTTACTATATTGCCAGCCTTATGAGACCTGAAAGTCAGCTCAGTGGTCTGGTTAAACTACTTTATTGATTATAATAATGCTCACTGCAAACAGATAGATGATACCAGAATAGCCAGGTAACCCAGTAGTTTAATCGGCATCGAAAATCCAGGTACTCCTTGGTACATGGTTGCATTCGTGTTTATGAAACCAAGATGCCACGTATTTAAAGAACAAAAAAAAAAAAAAAAAAAAAAATTCTGCATGATCCTTGGTCTGAGATTGATTGCAGTTGCGTCCCTTGCAGATCCTAGACCTGAGACTGATTGATTGCAGTTGAGTCCCTTGCAGATCCTTGATCTGAGACTGACTGACTACAGTTGATTCCCTTGCAGATCCTTGATCTGAGACTGACTGACTACAGTTGATTCCCTTGCAGATCCTTGATCTGAGACTGACTGACTACAGTTGATTCCCTTGCAGATCCTTGATCTGAGACTGGTTGACTGCAGTTGAGTCCCTTGCAGATCCTTGATCTGAGACTGGTTGACTGCAGTTGAGTCCCTTGCAGATCCTTGATCTGAGACTGATTGATTGCAGTTGAGTCCCTTGCAGATCCTTGATCTGAGACTGATTGACTGCAGTTGAGTCCCTTGCAGATCCTTCATCTGAGACTGATTGACTGCAGTTGAGTCCCTTGCAGATCCTTGATCTGAGACTGATTGCAGTTGTCAGTAAGTCCTTTCTTCGTTAAGTCGAAATTCTTTTAACAATTTCCCCCATTAACTAGTATAAACTATGTTTTCTTTCTCAGTAACTCTCACAACACTAACGATTTTGTCAAGTTTTGTGCAGTTTTTGAACCTAATCTTACTGTTCCAAGAATGATTATCTCTGCCATTCTTAAGAATATGTTTTGTAATTCAGCCGTTCTGGATAAAGACTTTTCTGGAACAAGAAAAGAAAAAGAAAAGAAATATATATGTATATATATTTATATATATATATATATATATATATATATATATATATATATATATATATATATATATATATATATATATAAAGTTTAATGTTGCTGTGACATAAAACATATGTATAATTGTAGAATTTATCTCTCTCTCTCTCTCTCTCTCTCTCTCTCTCTCTCTCTCTCTCTCTCTCTCTCTCTCTCTCTCTACAATTTCCACTTTAATAAAGTTCATGTTATACCAAATACACTATGCAGAAAATCATTCATTTCCTTAATATTTATTATATACCTTTATCTATAATTTTTTTTTGGTAAAATTGTTTATAATATTATTCACGTTCTTCGCAGCGTTACCGAACACCTTCTCCTGTGAGAATGAACGATTTCTCTCCGTCCTTATTTGTATAAAAATCGAAAAATAACAACTTTTTGAAATAACCTCCAATACATATGACACAAAAATAGCAGGTACAAAACTCAGGAAACAGGAAAAAAAAATATTTTCTAAAAATCAATCTATCGAACGCTATTTCCCCAGTGGTAAATTGACTGGGCCTTTTAATTAAGTCCGGATGTCTTTCAAAGAATGGCGGAAAAGTGAAGTGTCTATCACCCTTCGAGTCTTGTTACATGTGACGTAGTGAACGATGCCTCTGATCGCGACAGCTGTCATCACGGTGATGGCTTTTATCTTTGACGTAGTGTACAGTTCCTTTAAAATTGACGGTTGACAGGGCCGGGTAATATTTTGGATATGCGATGGCGGTACAGATAGCGAATGTATTTGATGGAGTGAGCTGTTGTCTCTGCGGACGCGAGAGCTAGCGTGCCACATCATACTCTGTTGCAGACGACTGAATTGCCCTCACTCCCTGATTCCAGCACCTGGAAGCATGGCTGATGCTTTCTCCTGGAGGAATTCAGGTTTGGTGCGTTCTGTAAGAAGGTTTCTTTTCTTCAGATGCCGTATGTGTGTACATTGATTATTTCAAAAGTACGATGAAGTTTATGGAAGTGGAGTAAATGAAGATACCATCAGCTTTATTCACCCAATTTCGTTTTTTACTTTTGTCTTAGGCTATTTGTGACAGAATAGGAGCAAACCCCGAAGTAAATGATGGTGAACTTTTAATTCTTTTTTCTTCACGCAGCTCCTTTTTCTTATGTTGCTCTGAACATTCCTGTTAGAGAGAGAGAGAGAGAGATGATAAATAAAGCCTTTGTGAAGTAAAAAATTATGCTGAAGGTCTTACCTGATGTTTCCTTATTCCCTGTGACTGGAGTCGATTTTGGAAGTATAAATACAACGCTGAAGGTAGTAGGTATAACGAAGACATCATATTATGTAAATTTCACATATGCCTATATAAATATTCATTAACTGAAGATACACAGCACACATATATAAATATAAATACATTATATATATAATATATATGTAAGTATATATATATATATATATATATATATGTATATATATATATATATATATATATATATATATATATATATATATATATATTACCTTTGGAAGAACTCTTCGTAGAAAAGGTATTATTAAAAGCTATAGATATCCTTGCATTTAGCACTTCAGGTGCCAACAAATATGAAAATTTCGTAAAAGTGAAGACAATAGTTAACTCTAATTAGTTTTAAATTATTAAATATGTTTCTTCGTGTCATTTTAGCCCTTTCGTGTAAATAATACATAGACAGCGAAAGGAATATTTATTTTTAATTAAACGTAGTATCGATAGAATGTTGAATAAGTTTGAGGCATTTTCTCCAATTGTTTGAGTGGACTAATGGGTGAACTTGCTCTCCAAGTGCAATATGCTTTTGACTCTCTCTCTCTCTCTCTCTCTCTCTCTCTCTCTCTCTCTCTCTCTCTCTCTCTCTCTCTCTCTCTCTCTCATGGCACAAGACACATGTGAGGCTTTGTGGGAGAGAATGAAGAAAGTGATCCCTTTCAAAACTTTCTTTTGTACGGCGTTTTCATGGAGGCGGTTCTCATTGTTGACATCATTTCCTTTCTCCTCTAGTTTGAGCACTGACATCATTACGATGGGGATCGAGTGTCCTCTGTCCATTGTTACCTTTGTTGTAGTTTGGCCAACTCTTCTTTCTCTTGGCTAGAGGAAACACAGGTCGTTTTTAATAAGGAAAAATGTCATATTTTTTGTTTCCCTGAAGGCCATTATTTCTTTGATAATGAATCGGTGTGGAGTTGAATTTATCTATTTTTCTGTGGGTGAACTCTTCTGTCATTGCGCCATCGAAACCACTGTTGGGAGGATTAGATAAATATTATCTAGATTTCCTAGGCATTTGCCAGCGGATTCATGGCTACTGCAGTGGTGAATGGCGTCTTCAAGTACTCTCGAATTGTTTTTGCTAGATTCTTATTTAGTTTTATAATTTTTTTTAAGTGTCCTAGGTCGGAATATCTGTAGAACCAAACTGAGATAATGCAAAAGGGTCTTTTCCGGATTCCCTCATTGCGGAAATGGCTTTCGAAAGCCTGATTAGGAATGTTCCCATTACTGACTGTTATGAATATCGAATACCTCCTCACAAATGTCTCTTCCCTGAAATGGGCGACAGAAGACTGTTCACAGATGGCACGTTGCAGAAATGCATGATGAAATCTTCTACACATTCGTCCATATTGCAGCAGTGAATGCCAAATGCCTGCTCAAAAATGATTCCACAGCCATTGATAGTAGTTGAAATAATGTTCATGGAGTCACCTACTACCCTCGAAATGGTCGTAGGATCTTCTTTATTTTTTAATTTTTTTTACTAATTATTGATTTCGACTAATAATGTTAGACTCTCGAGAAATAAAGGAAAACATTCTTTCAAGTTTAATCTTGAACGCTTACACACACACACACACACACACACACACACACTGCGCCACTAACCTCTTCCTTGAGGTTAATTTCTCGTTTCCTGAATATTGAGTCCAGTCTGCTCCAGCGTCTCTTGCATTCCAGTTAACCTTCATTTTCTCTTTCCATATTCAGATTTCTCCCCAGACTTACAAACTAAACACACCACTTCCTCCAACTTATCACCCTCCATTCTCTCCAAATGTCCCAGCCATCTGATAACTCACCAATCCATCTTTCCACACAAGTTAACATTTTTCCTTCTGCACTTAACTACTCTCTTGTTGGGTGACTGTCTCAACAGTTCATTTATACATGTCTACGTTTATTTCTAGGGACAGTAATCTTCTTCTCACCTGAAAACTTTTGCATAGATTCTGCTCACCTTTCTTTTCCTTCTTTGTGATTTACCTTTTATTTCATCCTACCATCATCTGCAATATATACTTTCCAGTACATATATATGGGACCCACATTCATTCGCCCATTATCCACACTGACATTAAACAAACAAAAAATTGCTAACATCAATAATGATGATGAAGAAGCCCACTTCTATACTTACAGGCCTGGACTATCAGTCAATAAGAAATCGTGATGTGTGTTGTAATATCAACTACCGTCTCAAGGTCTCGTTAAAACTCAGATGCTCATTGAAATATAGAGAAACTCTTTTGATAACAGTATGAGTTTGTAAAGCCCTAGTAAATGTTGTTATTTTGGAGCTTAAAAGAGCATAAATGTCGTTTTCACCTAAATATGTATACCGGAAAACAGGAAACTTAGGTCGCTGAATGATTAACTCTGCAAATATATATATATATATATATATATATATATATATATATATATATATATATATATATATATATATATATGAGTACATACAAACACATATATATAAATATATATATATATATATATATATATATATATATATATATATATATATATGAGTACATATTAAACACATATATATATATATAAATATATATATATATATTATATATATATGTATATATATATATACATATATATATACATATATTGAAAACAAGATTTTTGTCTTTACTAGTGTCCTAAGACATTTGATATTAATATAAACGTTATTTCGATGCCATCTTCAGCTAAAGCAGTGAATTCGATAGCCTGTCACATTGAGAATCATTTTTCGTATTTTTACAATACACTTCCAGTTGATCAACGTTCTGTACCAGTTGATCAACGTTCTCTACCAGTTGATCAACGTTCTCTACCAGCTGATCAACATTCTGTACCAGTTGATCAACATCCTGTATTGTTTTTGTATGAAGCCTGTAATGAAGGATTAAATCCTACCTGAATATTACTTTCTAAAAGCTAATGGTGAATAAATGAGTTTTTAAGAATACTTTTAGCTACTTCCAAATCCTCCTTCACGCAGTCTGAAGATGATACCAGTATCCTTTGACGGATATTCCTAGGGAATAGAAGGTAGTTTCCTTGGCAACCCTTCGCTGCCGTCAATCAGAACCTGTATTAGCATTCCCTTTGACTGTTACATGAATTATCCTTTTCATCTGATGCCTGACTTTAATTATATTAAACGTATTCAGACGTACTTCGGTGAACAGACGTTGTAGGTGCTTATAATGTCCCAGGAAGAGCAGATGCTCCTCAGAGGCGTCTTTTGCTGCACCTCCTCTCATATTCTCTTTCTTCCATCGTCTTGCTTTCCACCCTCTCTTAACAGAAGTTTCACAGTGCTATTGCGAGGTTTTCCTCCCGTTACGCCTTTCTGACCTTTGACTGTCAGTCTCCGTTTCAGCTCAGAATGACCTCATTAGAGGTCCCACTCCATGGAAAAAGAGAACAGGTGATTTTGTAGAGAATTATATTAAAATCGTGTCTGTCAGTTAATTTTAGTATGTAGTGAAGGTATTTTGTTGTTCAACATCGAGAATTTATTCACTGAAAATGAGTAGAGATGATTGTCTAGTCCTGGCCTTCGGCCTAAATTCTCTATTCAGTTCAGTCCTTAAAGACCTCAACATTTTGTATCTTTTCCGGGTCTTAATAATCGATGAGACTGTGTCAGGCTTCCTTGCCTGAAGGCTCTCTGTCGTCTGCACAACCTTCGGCATATGTCATTTTGTGTTATTTTGAGTCGGTTCCATCTCGCGGAATATGATGAGGGGAAATTCGGTATGGCGGAGACTATTTCCCGGGCACTCTTTTAGGGATGATAGATTAGATAGGTAGGTGGATAGATACGTTGTTTGTTTTCCTGTTTCTTGGTGAGCTTGGAATTATTAATTCATTGTTTCAGAGATGGTAAATGTCAAATTGTAATTGAAAAATTGACAAAAATCTGTTTTCACACATGCGATTGTGCACACACACTTACATACACATGCACACACACACACACACACACATATATATATATATATATATATATATATATATATATATATATATATATATATATATATATATATATATATATATATATATATATATATATATATATATATATATATATATATATATATGTATGTGTGTGTGTGTGATTAAACAGATACATAAAATGCACTTAAGAAATTTGATCACCCAGGGCTAGTACTAAACACGGCTAAACAGTGACTCACCCACACTGTTTCGCCCTGTTTAGTATTAGCCCCTGGGGGGTCAGATGTCCCTAAGTGCATTTCGCTACCTGCCTGAAATTTCAGGCATTTCGTGAAATGCCTGGTTTTGCTACTTGTAACATATGTTTATATATATATATATATATATATATATATATATATATATATATATATATATATATATATATATATATATATATATATATATACAGGGTGTCCATAAACTTTGTTTACAGTTTAAAAAATATATTACAAAAGCAAATGAACAGACAGATATGTGGAAATTATTACAAAATGAGGAGTAGATATTGAAGTTTTTTTGCCTCATTTAATACACCTCTATATGGGCACCATGAGTTGCACGAAGCACATCAAGACGGCACTCGATCTCTTGCCATGTTTGCTGTAGCATATATATGTATATATATATATATATATATATATATATATATATATATATATATATATATAAATTACTAATGAGCAACGAAAACGCAACTTACCAACTGCAGTAAAAATAGATCTCTGGTAACACTTTATTTTAAAAGATATTCGGCTCTGGCTCCGTAAATTATATAACAGAGGTCACATCTAACTTTCAAGCCGTAAAACACCGTCACAAAACTACAGTAGGGTCGCAGCTTACATTAACGTAGTCCTGGCATACCAAGACACACACATACACACACACACACACAGTATCAGCTTTAAACATATGGCTCATAAAACTTTAGGCCGTAAAGCAAACACCTCGGGAATACGGTCGCTGGTGAAAATTATGGTCGCCCCCGCACGTTGTGAGACATGTCTTGCCCGGCACATTATCACCCATGACGGAACAGGCGTCATGCTTCCATGCGGCCTCCTGAGAAACATGCTTGCTTGCGTGAAATGTGCGTGCATTTGGTCTTGGGTTGTTATGCTTCCGACGCTCGCTCAGGTCAGGTATCTTACTCTTGAATGTATTTTATGGTAATTAACTGTTTATGGTGATATCTTATCGCTCAGATATCTTACTCTTGAAGTATTTTGTGGTAATAACTTTTTATGGTGATAACTTATTCGATGAATTATTTGTTATGATAACAGCCCGCTGTTATGGACTTTGCCGTCATAACCTGACTGATTAGTTTTTTAATGACCCATACCTCAAATACTGTTGTAAACTATATTAGAGAATTTAATTTTCTTTGGTCATGTCAGTCACCAGTTAAGTTAAACTTTAATGTTGTAAGACATCGTACTTCGTCACACAACGTAAAATGACCAAGCCTTTTCTCGTAACAACTCCGAATTATCAGTTTGTTGCCCAAATTTTGTAGATAGTATCAGGGGCAGGGTTGACGAGTCCTTCTTCAACGAATGTGCAACCCTTCTGTGTCCTGTTCATCATAGAGTAGTATTTCAGTTATAGAAGCACCATTTTGGTGAGTTAATCCAATCAGTGATAAAATTCCTGCAGCCTCAACCCTAGTTATAACTTATATATTTGCTTTCGAAATCATCTTCTTGACATTTACCAGGGATCAGGTTGCGAGCCGAGCAAAAGAGATACGTGTATTATACACGATTATACGTTTCCATACCTTGCTAATTGTAATGCTTGCATTTCAGTGAAGCAGCGATACTAGGAAGTCAGTTCATTATTAAAATCTTCTCGGCTTAATATCTCTGAGTCCTTTGACAGAATATTGCTTAAGGTTATTTTAGCCAAGTTTTCTATTCTCAGCCTTGATTTGACTATTTTCTAACCTTTTTTTTTTTTAGACTTTTTCATGGTTAGTGTATATCTATTTTCTTTGCCATCTCTTTTGATGCTAGCTCTTTGTTGGGTGAGTCGGTAGAGCTGCGGACTGTCACTCGATGGGCCGGAGTTCAATTCCCCGGCCGGCTGATGAAGAGTTAGAGGAATTTATTTCTGGCGATAGAAATTCATTTCTCGCTATAATGTGGTTCGGATGCCACAATAAGCTGTAGGTCGCGTTGCTAAGTGACCAACTGGTTCTTAGCCACGTAAAATAAGTCTAATCCTTCGGGCCAGCCCTAGGAGAGCTGTTAATCAGCTCCTCAGTGGTCTGGTAAAACTAAGGTATACTTAACTTTTTTTCTTTTGGTGTTCCTCAGAATCTGTTCTCTCAGTATTTCAGGGTGACCTTATCTTGCTCCTGTCTTCCAAGAGTCATTCTGTAGCCGAGTGTCTCAACCTCCATATTTCTTTTGTTTTCGCCTTCCGGCCATTTGCTTTAGTCATTTGTCATAGTTAACACGTAGTTGCTGCTTATGCCTCTGTTCTCTTTCTCATTGTATTGAGTATTTTTGTGAAAATGTTTTAAACCTCTGATATCTGTCATCTTTTTGACTGTCCAGATTGCAGAAGTCTTGCCTCGGAAAGAACACAAAGTTCAAAGCTAATAATTTATATATATATATATATATATATATATATATATATATATATATATATATATATATAATATATTATATATATATATATATATATATATATATATATATATATATATATATACATACATATATATATATCAGTTATCAGTATCCCAAGCGAACCTGGAACAAGAAAACCAGGAGTGTTAAACGTCAAATTTTGTGGAATATTTAGCTAAAAAAAATGTAATATATTACATAAGCCTCTGCCATCCACTAAATGTCCGTATTTTCTTTGCATATTTTTGTATAATTGCAAAGTGGAAAGTAGAAATTATAAAGTCTCATTATGCAGTACCCACAAAGCATTTCTTACAGTGTGTTTCATCTTTCTAGGGAGCGATAACTTTTTGGTCTGGGGAGGCCACATAGAAAATGCACATGACATTTCAAAGACTTAATCGAATGGGGGGGTGCTTGGATAACTGAATTTGTTACTCCTGAGCTGATTATTAAAATAAAAGAGTTGGCGCTTGATACTCCTGTCATAGAGGGATTAACTCCACTAGTAAGGAGAAAACATCCTCGACAAAACGTTCATAAATATATATTCTTTTTACCAGACGTTTTTGAAGGAGAGTGAGTGTTTACATCGAGATGAGTTTTCGTAAAGTTCTAACTCTGCGGTCTTCTCCCGCTCCGCTGTAACCCGTCGATGCTCACATTAGGCTTCTAAGCAATTTTCTAAGCACTAATTATAGTGATGGTGTTGTTAATGCCACACTCATCCTGTCATAGATGGTAAAGCAGGTTTATGTACCGGTGGTTTTACATACTAGACTCAGTAGGGTTAATCTTTGCTGATCGAGAAACCAACAGCACGAGGAACATGACAGTGTTGGACATTGGTTTTTTGCGTGAACTTATTTTAGCGCCTTTGGTATACTAAGTATTAAGGTGAAAATTTAAGAGACGTCTGTGAACTGGTAATAAAGGAATCGTGACTTGAGTTCATGTGAACAATATTTGCCTCTCTCTCTCTCTCTCTCTCTCTCTCTCTCTCTCTCTCTCTCTCTCTCTCTCTCTCTCAACACACATACGTATATACACAGGCATATTCTTCATGCTCTCAGTTTTATAAGCTTTTTATCATGAAAACAAATCATGCCCACAAGTAATGATTATATTATACCAACCACATGATGACTAAGAGTCTGGTCATTATATCTCATTAGGAGCCCAAATTAACTTCCCATCCGTCATATTTCTCTCCTTTAGTATCATTATAACATTCTTGACAAGAGGGTTCCCCGTTCTCATAATAATGAAAATTTCGCCCGTGAAAAATATCACAATTTAGTTACTCGTAGACACAGAACCTCTCTCTCTCTCTCTCTCTCTCTCTCTCTCTCTCTCTCTCTCTCTCTCTCTCTCTCTCTCTCTGTCCTTTTTTTTCTGTTCTCATTCACTCTCCGTCCCAGATTCTGTGAATTGTCCAATTGAAAAGTTAACGGCGAGGTCAAATGAGCTTCCGTTCCTTAACTTTCCTCAAAGAAAAACTCCGCCGAAAGACAAATGGATTGCTCAGAATATAAATTCCTTAACAGGCAAGAGGGAGTCATCGGAAAACAATGAATAAAATAGTTCCTTTTAGTTGAGGAACTGTGTGAGTTTCATTCAAAAATCTCACGCGTCAAGCTCTTTGAATTTGGAAATAAGCCCGGGTCGGTTTCTGTTCGGGTCACCGCTGGACCTACGTGATGTGAAGCCTGAAACACACACACACACACACACACACACACACACACACACACACACACACACACACATATATATATATATATATATATATATATATATATAAGTGAATGTTTGTAACTGTGCGCTATAGAAATCCGAACCGCTTGACTGATCTAGACAAAATTTGGAACGTGGCTATCATTTGACCCAACTCAGATAATAGGGTAGGTTTCAAATCCGTACCCCCTTCCCCTTCCCCTTCTCCCATCCCCCTTCCCTTTCCATGAAACTGGGTTGGTGCTGCCCGTAGACTTAGTAACTTATGTGGTAAATAAACTTTGCGAGTTTATCATACCTCATTTCATGTACTCTACCATAGAAATATGTTATTGAAAATTCTTTTCTTTCCTGTGATTAATAATTAAATTAGAACCTGAGAGAGAGAGAGAGAGAGAGAGAGAGAGAGAGAGAGAGAGAGAGAGAGAGAGAGAGAGAGAGAGTTTATAGGATGTTATCCAAAGTTTCCCCGGGCAACGCCGGGTTGGTCAACTAGTATATAGATAGATATTCATATATTTAAATAGATATATTATATGACTCCTGGTAATCCTGCTCGTACCACAAGATGCGCAATAACGCGCATGTGGAAATGCAAGCAAGCAGTCCTTGTTGCAGACATCATTCTGTCTATTTGCCAGCATCTAAATCCGAATATGGCCATTTGCAGTAGTGATGAGCGCCAAATCTGATCCTGACTCTTTTCCCCTCTGTAAAAGTATCTTCTTATCTAAAATTTATCGGTTTAATTTCGAAACTTATACTATGTGATCTTTTACAGATAGAGATATCGCTGGCGAATACATTTAGTCCAAATATAGATTATTACTACGACACAAAAATAATGAGAGCGTTTGGAAGAAGCAAGCGCTGGGTTTCAAAAACGATACTGCAAATCTATTATTGTCAGTGCGCACTTGGAAATAATTAACACAGGAAAATGGAAAATCAAAATATGCATATTCATAGCCGTCAGCAAATATACATGATCGATGTGCAAATATACAAGTGTATTCAGTCGTTACGTAACCTCCTCAGGGAAATATAGATGTGATATTAGCTAGAGAGGGGTACAATATCCGTAACATTTTGTGACGTAAGTATCTATTGTCAAATATAACAGAAGATCGACATTCTATTTTAATCTTCTCTGTTTGCCGAATAGCGGATGGAAAAGGCATGGATAGCACTTGAGCGTAAATATCCCCTGCAGACAATTTGAGGAGTATATATATATATATATATATATATATATATATATATATATATATATATATATATATATATATATATATATTATTTTTTTGACATATATATGTGTGTATATATATATATATATATATATATATATATATATATATATATATATATATATATATATATATATATATATATATATTATATATATGTATGTATTATTTTTTTCACGAGACTAACCGAGGGTTGATTGATCTGCCCTTAAGAACACTTTAAAACTCACCTGACTGCTCAGTTAAACTCATGAAAAGTAGTAAGTTAACACTAAAACTCACCTGACTGCTCAGTTAAACTCATGAAAAGTAGTACGTTAACACTCTAAAACTCACCTGACTGCTCAGTTAAACTTATGAAACGTAGTACGTTAACACTCTAAAACTCACCTGACTGCTCAATTAAACTCATGAAAAGTAGTAAGTTAACAGTAAATCAAAATGGTTTCCAAAAAAAATGCAAGACTTCATAAATCAGGTTTTATTACAAGGATCAGAAGGATATCGCAAGGGAGCTCCTCACTAGCTCCTTGGCACTGATGTCACGTTACTCACAAAACAAAGTGCCAGTCTCAAAGATCTTACGATCTATGGTAAGAGTCGTAATTGTGGAATCAATTATCTCTGGAGTAGAAATCACTGTGGGAAAATCTCTAAAACTAAGCAAATATACAGAATCCTGCCACATAGGCATATAAGCCCTCAGGAATGAATCTTGAAGGGATCTTCCACGTCGGGAATTCAGGAATGGGCACCATGGGCGAATAAATGGATACACGGCATCAGTGCCTTTTCTGCAAGAAAAACTTACTGTCACTTTCGACGCTAAGAAACACTTTCTCCTGGATCAGTCCATGGCCCTTCCAACCATTTAGCCAAGACTCGGCAGTGCAGCACTGAGCTCGTGTTTGCAAAGGCAGTCTCTCGTTGCTGGATGCCGCCCACCAGTCGACCCAGCTGGGAATGTTTATCAGCGGTGTTTGAGAGCAAGAAGAAACATGAGCCTATAGTGTCATGTCCACTGCATGCTTAGAACCGGAAGTCTCTACTTTTCAATCGTCGACCCACCTAGAGATGAAAAAGGTGGTGGATGGTGAACAAAAATGCTTAGATATATGAAATTATATGCGTACGTGAGAGAGCGAGATATTCTTTCTTTGTGAATTTATTGATTACATAGTTTTGAATCGGGAAAAATGCTCTAAAAATCCTTTACCTGTATTCCGTGTTATTAAACACAAATAATCCCTCCTACGCTCTGTGGAAGTGCATCCGGCCTTTATGAACAAAATGCTAATTTCATCTAATCGCTGAATAACATTAATATTTCAATGAGACATCATTACGCCGCCGGATGAATAATTTGTCACATAATTAACAACTGCCCGCTCACCTCCCATCCAGAGGACAATGTCAACTTCACCCGCATAATATTTTCATCCGGACGTAATGAAATCGTGACGAAACCGAATTGGAAATTAACCGACTGTGACTGAGTGAAACGAGGATAAATGAACACAGACGATTTAACTTGAAATAAAGCAATCAAAGCATACTTCACGCTTCCGCTTTCTCTTAAAACATTCAATTTACACGAAGGGAATTGGTCATATCCACCCTGATGATTAAGGCAGCGGGAGTTTCTTTCTCTTTCGGCGCCTTTTCAAATGATTGGCCGCAACAAAAGCAAAAAGGTTCGTGTCATGGCGAGGAAGGATGGCTCGCCTTCGCGCAGCGCCTCGAGAAACCTGAAACCTCTCATTCCCTCCACTTGAGAATGATCCTTTGGATACAAATATCCGTCTTGGATTTCGCGGATTGTGACTCCGCTTACGCTCAAATAAATGGCTCAGTTTCAAAGGAAACAAATGTATGGAGATATTGAAAGGGGAAGAGAATAGCTGGAAGACATTTTTTTTTGTGTTACTCCGACTAAATGAAGTGTGTTTGATATTAATGCAGAATAAATGATTGGGATGAAAGGGCTCTGTAGCGTAGATGGACAATGGTTGGGGAGGTGATGGCCGAGAGAGTGTTAGACGAGGAAATATTACGCGCGCACCATTAGTAGTCGTGCTAGATGGAGCAGTAGCGCGTAATCACCGTAATGATACGGGCATTCTCCCATCTAATTCTCATATAATAAATATTTTCTTCCGATAGTTCAGAATTTCAATACAAAAATAGAGGTATGTACACACACATACGTATATATCTATATATATAATATATATAAATATATATATATATATATATATATATATATATATATATATATATATATATTTGTGTGTGAGTGTGTGTGTGCGCGTGTGTGGGTGTGGGTATGTGGCTGTGTGCGAAAATAAAAGGAAAAGCAATTGCCTCAAGCAACCTAGATTTCGATTAGCGGTACTACAAATCTGATAGTTGGTGAATGTGGACAGTTCGTATCTATAAGGGAATCTGCAAGTATTGAATAACGACATTCGTATGTTTAGAGGGAGTGGCTCCCGTGATGGAAGGTCTCAGTCTGTCGGTGTTTAAGTCCTCGTTAAATCCTACATGGCCGGAGTTTTGTAGGCGGATTCGCTGGGGCACTTGCTTTAGAGCAGGACTAAAAATTGACGTTGTCCTGTATATATGTGTCTGTGTGTGTGTAATATTATATAATAATAATAATATTAATAATAATAATAATAGTAATAATCTTTGTTGCGGCTACATGGAATATACAAATACACTACACAGAATCTAGATACACGAGGTAACATGACAAAAATAATTATAGTAGTTTCCTGTGGGAATTTCTGTTATAATGTAGCAACATACCTCTTGTTTGGTTCATTTGTATGAACTATATTATGGGGTATTCACAAACTAAAACCTTTCCCAGGTTTCTTAGGTTCCTTTGTAACAAATTGCAGACTAACATAGATCTGACTTTTAAGTGCTCGAGAAATAGATTCCTGTGTGTAATAGAAGTTTTTAGATTAAGGACAACTTGACTCTAAGTTATTTTGGAGTAAGGAGAACGTGGCTACTGTATTATCGTGCAGAATATGCACAATGTTCGAAAGTAGAAGAGTTCGAAAGTAGAAGAGTTCGAAAGTAAAAGAGTTCGAAAGTAAAAGAGTTCGAAAGTAAAAGACCCACGAGTGATTGAAGCGAGTGACAGCCAGGATGAGGAGACATCACTCAAATACAATCGAAAGTAATAAACAAACAAATAAAAACAGCAATATATAGGAGATATATATATAGATATATAAATATACATATACATATATATATGTATAGATATGTGTATATACACATACATATGTGTATATCTATATATACACACACACACACACACATATATATATATATATATATATATATATATATATATATATATATATATAGTCTAAACAAACAACAATTGAGAAGCAAGTCTGTGCCACTGAAGCAAAGGGCCTTGTAGCTTTAAAGGACCATTAAAGGCTCTCTTGAGGCTTGAAATCATTCGAAATACATTTCAGTACATAAGGAAGAACCAATCACAATCCAATCAGTATGAACCAGTTAATCCTCTTTGCCTTGATTACTCTGGTTACATTCTCGACGATATGGTTTGCCCAAGGAGCACGAGCACTTGCTGGCACAAGGCCAAGTTATCAGCTTCATTAGCTTCGTTACTCTTGGAAAAATGGGCCGACCATTCATAAAAAAAGGAATTAAAAGTGTTTTCATATGTATTAAGTGTATCAAGACAATCGTTAATGCTGAGGCGTGAACTCTTTGGGGAGAGAATGATTTTGCTACCTGTTATTTTTTGTGCACTCCCTCTAGCCTCAGTAATTTTTATTTTATTTAAGGCTAAAGTTAGCCATAATCGTGCTTCTGGCAACGACATAGGACAGGCCACCGCCGGGCCGCGTCAAAGTTTCATGGGCCGCTGCTCATACAGCATTATACCGAGACCACCGAAAGATAGATCTATTTTGGGGACAAGGGAATTAAGTCTATAAATAAAAGAATATTGGAGAGGATTTTACAAAGATGGAGATTATTTTCATTGGCTGAAGACTGGCATTAGCTGAGAAAACCGTTCAGTCAAATAGTTCCTGCACACACAGTACCCCTTGAAAGGGGTTGGCTCCACAAAAAATAAGTTTTGTCTTCACTGCCACATTCGCACTTAAACGGCAGAAAACGAGGATGCGCTATCTACGCAGAAAACTTTCACAGCACTAAACACTTCGTGCACTTCCACAGAAGGACCTGCTGACCTCTCTAACGCAAACTGCGCCATTCAACTTGAACTGCATACATTCTTGTTTGGATGGTGAGGCTTCTCCTTCCCATACCTCTTTCACTCCATGCATCCCTTTCTTTCTAGGTCTTCTTCTCCTTCTTCGCAACACTTTGTTAACCTGTCGTTGTGTATTTTGTCCACATGACCAAACTATTTCAAAATACTGTCCAGTTTTTAAACTATGCCAGCCATTTTACCATTCCACATTCTCATCCTTTCAGTTCTTCCTTAAACCACAAATAATATATAGATAACTCATTCCTCCAGTTTCCACCTTTCACTCGCCTTCAGATTCCACACTTCCCTTCTGTAGACACTCCTAGTTTCTTCTCAGTCTTATGCACATATTGCACGACCTTTCTCGCTTGCTTTAACTGCTCTGTGACTGACCGCTTCTCTCATCGTACCCTCAGCCGAAATATTCACTTCCAAATACATTCAAGAATCAACTGCTTCCTTTTCTTCAGCCGTCATGACCATATTCCTGGTTCCCGTTTACATTTCTAAACTTACTCGCGTTTACTGTAAAATTTCTCTTTTTTTGCAAACACTCTTAAACTATTTCACTTAATCTCCGCAGCTTATCTTGACTGTCTGTGAACGTCAGCCATGCCACACACCAGTCACAAACCATCGTCTTGTCTAAAACAAAGCACCTACATCTACTGTAATGTCCTTTCGCTGACTTCTCACATCATACAGTCCATAAAGATATTTAACAGCCATGGAGACAGGACACAAGTAGGTTCTATCACAGTTCAAGCTGGTTCTATCACGGTTTAACACCAAGCAGGTCACTTTCTCATCAGTGAAATTAAACGCATACATCAATTCCATAAAAAAATTTTTTATCGCTCATGTAATTTAAACTGCCTTAATACAAGTGTCGGGAGTTCGAATCTCCCAGGTGACGAATCGCCTACCATTTACTGTCCCCTCTTCGGTATTATTTCCGAGGTACGGCGAATTGGATATTAAACGAAATTTGTAGGTTAATGATTGTGAATATCCAAAATGTCACGGTGATGTAATAAAAATTCATAGTGTATATATATATATATATATATATATATATATATATATATATTTAATTATATGTATGTGTATATATATATATAATTTATTTATATATGTACATATATATTTATATATATATATATATATATATATATATATATATATATATATATATATATATATATATATATATTTATATATATATATATATATATATATATATATATATATATATATATATATATATATATATATATATATATATATATATATATATATATATATATATGTGTGTGTGTGTGTGTGTGTGTGTTTATACGTAAAATATGTATAAGTAGAGTGTTTGCGATAAATATGTTATAGCTTGTCAACATTTTTAAAAATTGTATGCTTATGTATGATTTAAAATATTATTATTATATATTATTATTATTACAGTATTACTCGTATTATTATTTTTCCTCACGCAAAATAAACGTGATACGCATTTAGCAGAGTATAACAGCAGAGTAGAGAAAGGAACAGTGGGGGCCGAACTCTTACTTAAAGGCGAAATTTCATTTCTTAAGCCCGTCAACATTTTTTAAAAATTCGTATTTGTTCAAGTAGTTTATAAGGTGGTGTTGTTATTATTATTATTATTATTATTATTATTATTATTATTATTATTATTATTATTATCAACAATGTTTAAACGTAAATAAAATATTCATTTTATTCTGCATGTAATTTGTAATTATATATTGTGATGTATATATATATATATATATATATATATATATATATATATATATATATATATATATATATATATATATATATATATATATATGTATGTATATATATATATATATATATATATATATATATATATATATATATATATATATATATATATATATATAAGCTATACATGTGTGTGTGTATGACAGAGAGAGACAGAGAGAGAGAGAGAGAGAGAGAGAGAGACAGACAGACAGACAGACAGAAGAAACCCTGGAAAAAAATTAGTCTACGCGCCAAAAGAAAAATATCGGATGAGAACTCGAGCTGCATATGAGAGCGGAGCGGAAAGAAGAAGGGAAAGAGGGATTATGAAACAGATGATATCACGTAAACAAAGTATTTGCTCAGGGAGAGAGAGAGAGAGAGAGAGAGAGAGAGAGAGAGAGAGAGAGAGAGAGAGGTGAACAAGGTACAGAGTCACATGGACACTCGCATAACCAGAAGTAGAGAGAGACAGAGAGAGAGAGAGAGAGAGGGAGAGACAGTTTCAGGAATCTAGGTCGGATTTCACGTGTGTGCGAAAGCTAACCTTTATCGCATTACGGCGGGCTGATTAAACAGCTGCGTTGCTTACGCTCTCACTAAGCTTTCCGCTCCGTGCACGGGCGTCACGGAAGAGAAGACACGGACGGAAGGCTTAAGAGGAGTCGAAATGGACAGACAAACATAAGGACTTAATGCGATGGCCATAACAGAATTTGTAATGCCTCATGAAAGATGTTGAGAGATATGTATAAGCCGAATGGAGAAAGAAAAACGCAGTATTGTGATGTGTAAATAGTTCTTAGAGAGAGAGAGAATTTTATGAATGGTTTTACTCCAATGGGTGGTGATTACCTCATCGAGGTCCTCCCGTTTTAATGGTATATGGTTTTACTCCAATGGGTGATGATTACCTCGTCGAGGCCCTCCCGTTTTAATGGCAAAGCGTTTTACTCCAATGGGTGATGATTACCTCGTCGAGGCCCTCCCGTTTTAATGGCATATGGTTTTACTCCAATGGGTGATGATTATCTCGTCGAGGCCCTCCCGTTTTAATGGTATATGGTTTTACTCCAGTGGGTGATTATTACCTCGTCGAGGCCCTCCCGTTTTAATGGTATATGGTTTTACTCCAATGGGTGATGATTACCTCATCGAGGTCGTCCCGTTTTAATGGTATATGGTTTTACTCCAATGGGTGATGATTACCTCATCGAGGTCGTCCCGTTTTAATGGTATATGATTTGACTCCAATGAGTGATGATTACCTCATCGAGGCCCTCCCGTTTTAATGGTATACACGTCGAGGAGGCATTGAACACTCACGTATTTGGTCAAAATATCGCCAACGAAGCATCAGATAATCTTTCCCAAAGGAAATCCGATTCAGACAAGGATGTCGGGACTTGACTCTGTTTACCTTTTTCCAAAAATCAGCCGAGGTGCTGTATATATCAAACAGATTAAGGATCTCACGGCATCATGAAGAGAAACAGGTGTGACCACACACTTGCCACTAACTTACTGTTTATTCTTGAAGAACTGGAAACTTCAAAGCTTCCTGTTTTATGGAATTAGTGAGATGTTAAGAGATTTATCTTTGCCACGACAAAATGGATGAAGTAGATTGATCTTTAACCAAGTGACCAGAAATTTTCCGCAATTGTCATGAAAGTAGGAACTGCAGGTTTTAATAGAAAAATTACATTTTTAATTGTCACAAGTGTATACAGAAAAGTCAAAAGGGGAGTGGTAAGACAAGAGAATTAGAGTGCTTGTGTTTGGTCATTCAAGACATTGCTCATGTGTAGTTTTGTTGGTAGTTTTGTTTTCAGAGCGATGATTGATCAATAGTAAGACAGCTGCAAGTTCGACGATTGCTGATGCTTAAACAATATTTTATTTCTTGTCGTTAATAATGCACCAACTTGTAATAGTAATGAAGAAATTCAGCAAAAGCTGCCATGAATTGTATTTGGTCATCTCCCGACTCATGTTATGAGAGGAACTACTTTCACGGTGGCGAGTAATCGATGTTAGACCTGAGGAGTAATAGTTTCCCAATTCAGAATTGGGACGTTCATTTTTTAAGGCTCACCATTACACAGCTCGTCAGTGCACTGTTTCCACGCATTAACATCAGTGTCAGACTTAAGAACATCCGTCGCGTCGACAAGAAACAACGTCACCTTCCGGCAAAAGAAAGTGAGGTGTCGAGACTTTTTCCTACGGGAATGCTTTCCTGAACTTAGATGAAGGAGTTTAGGAATTTGATCTTGACAGTGTAGGGTGTCTAGTGCTTTTTCTCTCTTTCACTCTCACCACCTAGCAGTGACTCACAACTCTCTACTAAAAGAAGTACCTGTTTCACTGCATAGGTTAATCGAGGCATCTGTATTTAAGGAACGCGATTAGCCCCATGTCATCCATTTCAGGTATCAAACACGGATCGCCGGTTGTGAGCTGGTCACGCTACCAACAAGCTATGAGGCCAGAGAGAAAGAGAGAGAGAGAGAGAGAGAGAGAGAGAGAGAGAGAGAGAACGTAATGTATAAAATAAGTAAGTAGATAACTCCTCGCTAAAGAGAGTGTGATACAGGAAAGGAGAGAGAGAGAGAGAACGTAATGTACAAAACAAGTGAGTAGATAACTCCTCCCTAAAGAGAGTGTGAGACAGCAAAGTAGAGAGAGAGAGAGAGAGAGGGGAGGGGTTGGAGAACATAACTTAGAAAATAATTGAGTGGCTAGCACTCCAAGAAGAAAGCGAGACACAGAGAGAGAGAGAGAGAGAGAGAGAGAGAGAGAGAGAGAGAGAGAGAGAGAGAGAGAACATAACTTAGAAAATAATTGAGTGGCTAGCACTCCAAGAAGAAAGCGAGACACAGAAAAGAGAGAGAGAGAGAGAGAGAGAGAGAGAGAGAGAGAGAGAGAGAGAGAGAGAGAGAGAGAGAGAGAGAGAGAGAGAGAGAGAGTCTCGCTGAGTACGTTTTCCAGAATATATGCATACTTGAGAACACCAGTGCGTGACCGTGGAAGAGACTCTATATAGCGTACGTGTCCCTTGTCCGTATGCCTGCGCATGAGTTTTGCATAAAAGACGACAATATTGTCTAGACTGCGTTCAAAGGTACAGTAGCAGCAAGGTCTCAAATTTACATTTTTTTTCCTTTTTTTATTTTTTTTGTATCTGACAAAACTTCATTTCATATTTCTTGCTAGTTCGTTTATTTAGATACCCAAGAATTTTTTTTTCATTTGGTGTTCTTGAATTTTTAAATTTTTCAGTTACATATATACACACAACACGCAGACACACACATATATATGTGTTTGTGCGCGTGTATGTACAGGTATGTATGTATGTATGTATGTATGCATGCATGCATGTCCCAATGTCTAATTCAGTGTGATTTTGTCCAATGATTCAGATAGCTAATCTTTAATTTTTTTTTGGGGGGGGTGGGGTTGCTGTTCTGAATTTTAGAATTTCGTTCAAGTCTTTCCTTATTTCCGTTCCTTATTTTCGTTCATTTAATTGCACAGCCGTAGTGTTTTCAGGCGCTAAGGAGAGTTTTTGATTTAGTTTTGTTTTTCTTTTATATCTCATATAATTCACTGTTTTTTTACGAGTTTTTGCCAAGTATACTCTCACCTAATTTTCCACAACACCAAAATCGTCGCCAGATACTAAAAAAAATAAAAGCTATTATTTATTCCTCCAAACGCAATCTCGGCTAATCGCCACCTATCAAAAATAATATGTGCGCGAACTTGAATTGTTCTGTCCCATATCGGTTGTCTCATTTTCGCTGATGAAGAAGCGTGCGAGTGTTTTTGCGTGCGTCCGTGCGCGCGGCAAGATCTTCCTTGATTGCTAAATGTTATTGCAAGGGGGATGAAGTCCCACGGGAGCAATGAATTGATTTAAATCAATAAGCGTGAGAGGGACCAACGAAATAAACCATCGGAATTATAACTTCATTCCCAGGAGGGAAAGGAATTGGTAACGGGTGTAATAAGATGAAGAACACCGTTTTATTTATTTGTTTTTTCGATTTTTATTTTTCCACGGAATTTTGTTTTGTATTACTAAGATTATCTTACACCCAAGGCGAAAAACAAACATGGATGGGTACTGCTTGGATGGGTGACCACTAAGAAGAAGCAAATGGCGGTAGGCACATGAGACACTTGAAAATATACAGAGTAGGTACTGGGGCTGGCAGTCTCACCCCCATAATACTTGCTAGAAACAGGAAAGGTGATACCTTCAGGCGCAGCTCTCCCAAGCAGTTGAAACAATATATATATATATATATATATATATATATATATATATATATATATATATATATATATATATATATATATATATATATATATATATATATATATATATATATATATATATATATATATATATATATATATATATATATATGTGTGTGTGTGTGTGTGTGTGTGCGTGTTTGTGCACGCGCGTCTGATTGTGTCTTTATGTGTGAGTGTGCTTGTACACAGCAAGTCCATTATGAGAAGATATCTGAGCCTCGTAATTCCGTAATGCTTCCGTCTGAAAACAAACAGTTTTTGACAATTTTTTTTTATATCTACCTTTTTTTTTTTAAACTCTCGTTGCGGTGCTTTCGGCACACAACCCCCTCATGTTCACCTCCCCCTTCTTATGGGTCATTAGAGGAGTGATAATTGCAATCGTGTTATTTTTTCAGTGTTTGGAAGAAAATGACACAAAGAAAGTTTAATTTTGCTATGTGGCAATAGCCTTAGAGGATCGGTTGGAGCTATTAAACAGTTTCTGATAGAATTTTCAATTGGGAATTATTTTTAAACTGCTTACTTTCTTTTAGGAAAATAAAAATCAAATGTTTAAATTGGTAGAGTTGTTTTTAATATTAAATGCGGTTTAGGAATATCTCTCTCTCTCTCTCTCTCTCTCTCTCTCTCTCTCTCTCTCTCTCTCTCTTGTTTACAGCTCAGAACGAAAATAGATAGATCAAATAGTTACACGTTAAATTAATAAGTGGCTAATTAGGAGTGTAAACCATTCGGAAATTCTCTCTTTCTCTCTCTCTCTCAAATATAAACTTAATAATATGACGCGTTAGATACTATCCACACTCTCTCTCTCTCTCTCTCTCTCTCTCTCTCTCTCTCTCTCTCTCTCTCTCTCTCTCTCTCAAATATAAACTTAATATGACGCGTTAGATACTATCCACAGAAACTCTCTCTCTCTCTCTCTCTCTCTCTCTCTCTCTCTCTCTCTCTCTCTCTCTCTCTCTCTCTCTCTCTCTCTCAAATATAAACTTAATATGACGTTAGATACTATCCACAGAAACTCTCTCTCTCTCTCTCTCTCTCTCTCTCTCTCTCTCTCTCTCTCTCTCTCTCTCAAATATAAACTTAATATGACGCGTTAGATACTATCCACAGAAACTCTCTCTCTCTCTCTCTCTCTCAAATATAAACTTAACATGACGCGTTAGATACTATCCACAGAAACTCTCTCTCTCTCTCTCTCAAATATAAACTTAATATGACGCGTTAGATACTATCCACAGAATTACGGTAGCCCTCCATACCGTCTGTCATTGAAACAAACACAGCACTGGCGTCGACATTATTGCTGGCGGGTAGTGGCGTTATCGGCGCTGAAATGTGATCCCGTTGTTTCTTCTTGGTTCAGCAACCATCGCCTTCGTTACTGCTCCTTTAACTGTCGAAGATGCGGTTGGCTGTTGTTTCTTCATCTGTTTTACTCTCTCTTTTTCTTAACCTTTCTATTTATTCTTCATCTTTGACCTGGTGATTTTAGTTGACTTCGGTAGTTGCGCTCGAAGCTGGTACAGCAATGGAAAGTGATTGTTCTTACAATGTAGAGCCAATGTGGATGTCTTAGTGGAGAAATTTTCGGACATTTTCTCCATCAGGTCCTCGCAGTACCAACCAGGTAAGCTGGGCTTTAAAGGAAAAAGCCAAATACTTAACCCTAACTTACAAAAAAAAAAAAAAAAATGAGTTATCAGTTAACACCTATTCATAAGAATATCTAACTACTAATTTTTATTTTTTGAAGACTGTCAAAATTATATTTGTTTTATTTTGCAGCTCATTAATTAGCATCATGATGAGTACTGAATATGTTCATCATTAGGGTGAAAATGATATTACCTATTAGCAAGCCCCTGAATGAGAAGTTGGTTCCCAATAAATTGCAGTTAGTTTTCTTGTGATTCGTTCCATTCTCTTCATGATTACTGTTTGTATGCTTTGATTCTTATAAACTTATTTCTTCTGAACTAACAAGGCATTGGCATAGGATTCGGGTCTTACTGTTGTATCAATGGTATTGTATTAACATATTGTCTTTTACCTTTGATTCCCCTGACTGTCACAGTTGGCTAACATTAGCTTCTCATGGCGTGTCGCGTTTTCTCAGTGCATTTTGAACGTCCTCACAAAAATGAGGGTTTCATTTAAAGATTAGCGAACCCAACATATCCATGTCAAGAACAACGAACCCGATGATTCCCATGTAGAGAATGGCCAACGCTTTCCGGTCTGAACTCCAATTCCACATGAGGGCTAGTACTAAACACGGCGAAACTGATTCATCTTCACTGTTTCGCCGTGTTCAGTACTAACCCCTGGGGTGTCAAATGTATTTCCCCTTGTTTAGTACAAACCCCTTGGGGATCGAATGTCTGGCACCGAAGTGTTCATGTCTAGAACAGCGAACCCGATTATTCCCATGTAAAGAATAACGAACCCAATAATCTTCTTGTAAAGAACAGCGAACCTTGCTGTGAGTGGGATTGCTAATCTTGAAGTGATCCAAATGAGGTAGCCAGAACAAAACACAAAAAAAGCAGGTAACGAGATCAGTTAATATTCCGAATTGCTTCAAGGAGAAAGAATATGTTAAGTTATAGTGTTTCAAACAAGAATAATAAGTTATAGGATGGCAGACTGATAGAGTGAGCTCAAACAAGAATAAGTTATAGGATGGCAGACTGATAGAGTGAGCCCAAACAAGAATAAATTATAGGATGGTAGACTGATAGGGTGAGCTCAAACAAGAATAAGTTATAGGATGGCACACTGATAGAGTGAGCTCAAACAAGAATAAGTTACAGGATGGTAGACTGATAGAGTGAGCTCAAACAAGAATGTTATAAGATGGTAGACTAATAGAGTGAGCTCAAACAAGAATAAGTTATGGGATGGCAGACTGATAGAGTGAGCTCAAACAAGAATAAGTTATAGGATGGCAGACTGATAGAGTGAGCTCAAACAAGAATAAGTTATAGGATGGCAGACTGATAGAGTGAGCTCAAACAAGAATAAGTTATAGGATGGCAGACTGATAGAGTGAGCTCAAACAAGAATAAGTTACAGGATGGTAGACTGATAGAGTGAGCTCAAACAAGAATGTTATAAGATGGTAGACTAATAGAGTGAGCTCAAACAAGAATAAGTTATGGGATGGCAGACTGACAGAGCGAGCTCAAACAAGAATAAGTTATAGGATCGAGACTGATAGAGTGAGCTCAAACCAGAATAAGTTATAGAATGGTATAGACTGATAGAGTGAGCTCAAACCTTTTTAGAAATAATAATCTTGAATGGGCATTAGGAATTTAGCTTTTACTTTCCAACAAGAAATATAAAGGAATTTGGTGATATGTGATGTCTTGTAGGAGAAGACTGAAGATTGCAGGGATGGAGAAATAATATCCCGAGTCATAGGTTGCTTACAATTTGCGCCAAGAAGACCAGGAAGAGTAGTCATGCGCATGTGCGGAGTGCAGATTCATGCGCATGCGTTAGCAACGGACAGTATTCATGAAATGCAGAATGCGTATATATACAGTAATCCATAGAAATTATAAGGTGGGATGTGAGTATAAAAGTGTCTTCAGTAGAAAAGTGTTATGAGTCACTAGAAAAAGACGAATAATAAAACAACAGTGGAGAAATCTCATGAGGGAAGGTACCAGGGAGAAAAATAAGGTAAGTCGTATGATAACGATAAGAATTATAAGAGTAAAAGAATGTGTCAGTAAAAACTCTGTTTGCAATGTGCCAACAAATAAGCGTGCCGCACAAAATTAGGCTAGTATAAAAAATACTTTGATCTGCTCTTTCACAAGTAACTTTCAGAATGAAATTTATCAGAAAGAAATTGGATGAAGTATGATAGACCCAAAAATAAACTGAAATAGCTTAACGCTCCTTAAGTTACTTATAAGATAAAAAGTGCCAGAAAAGATATTTAAGCAATAGGAGAAATGCATAAGAACGTTGTTGCGATAACTGATTTTATAACGTAAGGTGCTGTCGATACAAAGAAGCTCTGGGAGACGAAATATAGTGAAGAAATTCAGAGCAGAAAGTAAAAGGGATACAGCATGCCTTACGATACTACAAAGGTTAATGGAACGAAGTTGGAATGAACTGAAGAAGAATAAAAGGCTTTCCCATGAAGACAGTGACCTATGTATCATTAATTAACTATGATTGGTGTAAGAAAGTTTTTGATGGCAAAAGGAAGAAATCTGCATAGAGTTTACAGTTAAGGAATACAGTTAAGGATGAACGTTGTGAAAGGCAATCTGGCATGATCAGGGTTAGAAGTTATATGCTAAAAACGAAGTGTGGAAAACCATTTTAAAAATGAATGGAGCTTTATTCTCGTAAGGAATTGAATAGAGATAGATTTAATGTATATATGTATGTATGTATGTACATATATATATATATATATATATATATATATATATATATATATATAATTATATAAAATATATACATATATATAAATATATTTGTATATATATATGTATATTATAAGTATATATATGTCAATGATTTGGAAATAAAGTCGAAACCGGTCAGGACCTTATTTTTCACCTATGGTAATGTATGATAAACGAATCACGTGTTAAAGTGATTATAATCATTATATATATTATATATATGTATATATCTATATATATATATATACAGTATGTATATATATATATATATATATATATATATTTATATATATACATATATATATATATATATATATATATATATATATATATATATATATATATATATATATATATATATATATATATATACATCCATCCATTCAAGGACCATTTTACTGAGCACTTCCCGTCTGACAAACGTGATCTCTGTCAGCGGAAACCTAATCTTCGTCTCCTTCTCCTTTTAGCGTCGTCCTTCTTTGTTGGAGGTGAGATCATGTTTCCTTAATGATATTAGTTACTCAAACCGCATCTTTTAATGCGTTTATTTTCGTCACTGTAACACTAGTATAAAGAACTGTTTAAAGTCCTCGCGTTACGGTCATTATTCAAATGCGATTTTCACGCTTTTATAACTGTAAAAGAGGAGTTTTTTTTTTTTTTTTTTGTATTTGGCTTTACGCTGTGCTACTGCGTGACGTTCAGATTTCTTTCCTATTTATGTTTACGTTGTTTATTTTTTTTTTTATTAATGATGAGTTCTCTGCACGTCCTTACCATTTGCATACAGTATGTATGTATATATACAGCTTATATACATATATATACAGTACTTATACATATATATGAGTGGATGTGTAAACACACATATACATATGCTTATATGTATAAATATTGTATATATATATATATATCCTTCTTTTATTTATATATATATATATATATATATATATATATATATATATATATATATATATACAAATATATGTGAGTGGATGTGTAACTTATATGTTTCAACTCCTTTGATTTTATGCCCCAATTTTTACCTCTCATTTAGCAAATCCTGTTGGTAGAACTTTGAGATATACATAAATTGATTTGCCACATGAATAAATATGTCACTAAATATTGTGTAACTTTTGAAATAACTAACCTGAAAAAACTTACTTTGTGTGAATCCTTCTTTTTATTTTTCCTGGTTTCAGTGTACCACCGCCTTGACTAAGACATGTACATATATATAAAACACATTATATATATAAATATATATATCGTTTACAAACATCAATATATCATATAAATATATATATATTCTCAATATATGGGACTTCTTTGTTTTTATATTTATAAATATAAATATATATATATATAAACGATACTGAGTCACACACGTCACACACAAATGTATGTTATTGCGTTTGTTTCTGTGGTATCTTTAGAATCTTTCGTTATTGTCATCTGTTCCCTTTGATAACTTCCTGCCTAAAAGTTCAACTCCTTTAATATTATTTTACCCCGATTTTTACCTCTCATTTAAGAGCAAATCCTGTTGGGTAGAACTTTGAGATCCATAAAGGCCTTCTTAATAAATTGATTTGCCACATGAATAAATCAACTAGGAGCTCTCTCTAGGGACGCGCATTATTATCCCAATACGTTGTCAGTTCCTTGGGTAACTTTGTACGATACCATTCTAGCGGTATTCGACTGTAAACTAACCTGAAAAAACAAATACTTGTGTGAATCAACTACTTCCATTCTCACCTTACCATACTCGTCGGTCCATGTTCCTGGTTTCAGCGTACCACCGTAAACTTCCTTTCCTTAAGATTCACTTTCAGCTCTTGTTGCTAAAAGTTTAACACTTAAACAATTTTTTGCCAGTCTGCAACTTAACGTCATTACCAACAACTGGCTCTGTATCGTTTACAAACATCAATCACTCCACGCGTCAATCAAGACCACTAAATCTGATTTATAGTGCATTCTCAAAATTTTCAAAGATGGGCCTTCTTTGTTTTATATTTACGCGTAAACCTGTGTAAAATGAGTAGTCAGGACTGACCTGTGTAGTGACAGGTGTTTGTAAACGATACTGAGTCAGCTGTTTCTCCTTGCGTCATCATTTGCTTTGTTGTATATCCTTCCATAATATCTAGGACTATTTGGTTCTCTTATTGCATTTGTTACTGTAGTATCTTTAGCTTTCATCATCTTCTCTTATAGTTAAAGTTATGTGTCGAATGTATTTCATCTCAAGAATAAATGGAAGATAATTTCTAAAAATTTATAGAGAATTGTTGTGCATATCCGTATCAAATTGTGTGTACAAAACCTAATTTCTATTTCAACGAAATCTAACTTACGTTCATATATCCTAAAGCCTCTCCACTTTTAAGTTTTGGCCTATCCCTTGATGTGTCGAATGTATTTCATCTCAAGAATAAATGGAAGATAATTTCAAAAAATTTATAGAGAATTGTTGTGCATATCCGTATCAAATTGTGTGTACAAAACCTAATTTCTTCTTCAATGAAATCTAACTTGAGTTCATATGTCCTAAAGCCTCTCCACTTTTAAGTTTTGGTCTATTTCATCTCAAGAATAAATGGAAGATAATTTCAAAAATTTATGATTGTTGTGTCGTATCAAATGTATTTCAAAGAAATCTCAAGAATAAATGGAAGATAATATCTAAAAATTTATAGAGAATTGTTGTGCTTATCCGTATCAAATTGTGTGTACAAAACCTAATTTCTACTTCAACGAAATCTAACTTGAGTTCATATGTCCTAAAGCCTCTCCACTTTTAAGTTTTGGTTTATCCCTTGATGTGTCGAATGTATTTCATCTCAAGAATAAATGGAAGATAATATCTAAAAATTTATAGAGAATTGTTGTGCTTATCCGTATCAAATTGTGTGTACAAAACCTAATTTCTACTTCAACGAAATCTAACTTGAGTTCATATGTCCTAAAGCCTCTCCACTTTTAAGTTTTGGTTTGTCCCCTGCTGCTTCGGTTCTTATCTTGTTCACTCTGCCATACATTTTCTCTTTATTTTATTAATACAAAAGCCGTTATTCAACTCAAACAAAAAGAAGAGAATAACAGTGGAAAGGGAGGTTGGGTGTTCCTGTTTATTTTGGGGCCACAGAACAGGACTAACCCTAGATGCGTTAGGAGGATTTACTTGACCGAACTTTGTGTAACTTGAAAGCTACGTTCAAGGCAAAGGGTTTGAAATCTTCCTTGATTATCGCCTCTTTCCGCAACTTTAGTTCGCGAAGACTACTTCGAAAACGACGTGAACGCAAACCTGAGGAAAGTATAGCTATAAAATTCATTTTTTATATTTACCGGTAAATTCGTTCTTTTTATTTACGTTGTGCAACGCCGTGGTCAAATATGCCAAAGTGCAATAGGGTAAAAATATACCAAACAATAATGTAGATTGTATTCGGTGACAGAGATATTGTTCCGCAGTAGCGTGGAACCAAATCTCAGTTCAGCCTCAAGAAATGAAAGAATTAATAAAAGGAAAGTCCAGAAATATACTGTTGTCTGAAAACGCTTCACTTTCTTTAATGAACGTCTTCCAGCGTAGGGTAACGACCTCTGCAACGGCTCTCCGTGATGACCCTTTTACTTTCCCCTCTCTCTCTCTCTCTCTCTCTCTCTCTCTCTCTCTCTCTCTCTCTCTCTCTCTCTCCGCTTTGCTCATTTCCTGTGGGAAAAGAGTCCGCTGGCCTCTTTCCCAGGGCCAGCTGTGGTTTAAATGTTCTCCTTACGAGGAAGAGGCGTGTTAGTAGCTACTTTACACTTTAAAGGGGAGGGAGCTGTTACCCCATCGTGGGTTTCGTCTCCAGACGTCGATGGGTGTCAACTCGCGCTCAAACATTCAAGAAGAGGAGTAAGATCATTCGCGCCATAACGGTTACCTCTGCGCTGACAGTTGAGAGGGTCTCGCGAAAACGATATTGTCATCGGTCATTTTCAAAGGAAGCAGAGGTTAATTTGATTCGTAATCACGGAACAGATATTTATGAAATGTCAAGAGGGTTTACATTGTTTGTGCTTGCGTGTAGACGATTGAGTGGGTTTGTGTTTGTGTATGTTTGTGATTTTGTTCGTGTATCAATGCATGCCTTAGATATTTCTGTGGTGTGTTTGTACCGAACATTTTGTGTGCAGGTGGAATAAATAATAATTTTCAAGAGGATTATGTGCTTCAGTTATCATTTGTTCTTGAAAACTTTAGGTCTGACTGCTGCTGCCTGAATATCAGCAGTTCGCCAAAGAGAGAGAGAGAGAGAGAGAGAGAGAGAGAGAGAGAGAGAGAGAGAGAGAGATAAAAATGATTGCCCCTATAACATTTAAGTTAAAAACGTGTCATTTGTTATTCTACCACACACATAGAAGATATATTTGTGATTAACTTAATATATTTTAACAGCTGGAAAACTTTATTTGTTTTATAATTAAGATGGGCAACGTTTTTAGATATCTGTAAAAGAAAACTATTGCGATGGCTATTTGTCTGTCCGTCCACACTTTTTCTGTCCGGCCTGAGGTCTTAAAATCTTCTGAGGCTAGAGGGCTGCAAATTGGTATCTTGATCATCCACCCTCCAATCATCAACCATGCCAAATTGTAGCTCTCTAGACTCAGTAGTTTTTATTTGACTCAGTAGTTTTTATTTTATGTTAGGTTAAAGTTAGCCATAATCGTGCGTTTGACACCGCTATAGGTGCCAGTAACACAGGCAACCACCTGGTTGTGGCTGAAAGTTTCATGGGTCGCGGCTGAGAGTTTCATGGGCCGTCGTTGAGAGTTTCATTCAGCATTATACGCTGTACAGAAAACTCGATTGCGCCGAAGAAACTTCGGCGTATTTTTTATTTGTCTCTTTTACCAAGACTTAGAAAATACGGAATAGAAAGTCAGAGCTTTCAATTTGCTTCTCTTACCTACTTAAATGCTCCTCAGTAGTTTGGTGAAGCATTTATAGGGCGACGACATAACATAGTCTCTCACATATTTCTGTTTCTGATCATCAGGTACAGCAGTTTTATTCGTCCAATAATCTTCTTCAGCTCTTCAAGTCATTCTCCTTTGATCATAAGTTTTTAGCAACTATCAACCACTTCCCTCTCCTTTTCCGTGACACTAGATAAACTCTGCTAGACTTTATTCATCCTTTTCACGCCTTTAAACCACCCTGGATAGCACCACATTTCATCACAGTAACGAAGACTACCTGTACACGCGCTGGCTTTTGTTTTGTTTACCTTTCAAGGCTGAAAATCCAGCGTAAGGCCTTTTATTGTCTCTTATAATCAGTGATTCGTCCCTTCCACCGCATTAACATACTCTTAGCATTCATTATCAAACACCTGAGAATCCATTATTTTACATTTTCACCATTCAAGCCAACTTTTATTTTGTCTCCTTTCATATAATCATGTACAGTTTCTTTCTGTACAGACCTGCGTCAGAGCGATGTCCCTGAGACCTACAAAAATTTGCAGATTTGCGCACACATATATATAAATATATGTATGTATATATATATATATATATATATATATATATGTATATATATATATATATATATATATATATATATATATATATATATATATATATATATATATATATATATATATGTGTATAAGAAGAATCACCATCATAAAGGGGTGGTGATGTTGCCAGAAATATAATGCCATTCAGTTATTTTTATTTTTTTATATATGCATCCCTTTATTGTACTTGTTTTAAAGTTTTGAATAAAGATCATATATATATATATATATATATATATATATATATATATATATATATAATATATATATATATATATATATATATATATATATATATATATATATATATATAAGTATATATTTATATATATATGAATGAAACAAACACGCATTCTCAAAGTGCATTGACGCACAGAGGAGAGAGAGAGAGAGAGAGAGAGAGAGGTAGCTTTGCATGCAATCCGCGAAATCTTTGTTGCAAAAACATTTTTACAAGTTTATCCCGAACCATTATCGAGTGTGCTTTAGCTACGCCTGCTGGCGAGAGGAGTTCAGTGTACCTTCACCTACTTCTGCCGGATCCTGGTGCCGTCCGTGTCGGCACGCCTCGAGAAATCCTCTTTATTTCGCCATTAAAGACAGCGCACGTCCTTATGCCGAGGGCGAAGACATTCGTTTGCATTTGGCTTACGAGGGCGTCGTGCCTTGCGGCAGAGTTTGTGATGTTTCTCGTTTTAAAGGGAATTATTTCCCTTCAATGAGGGGTAACCAGTGAGGCGACCTTCATAAATACACTAAGCTTTGACTCAGAAGCTTTTTCACTGTAGCAAGATTATCACAAAATGTTAATTCTGTCAGAATTTTCAGATTAACTCAGAAAAGAAGAATTGACTCAGAAACTTTTTCACTGTAGCAAAATTATCACAAAATGTTAATTCTGTCAGAATTTTCAGATTAACTCAGAAAAGAAGAATTGACTCAGAAGCTTTTTCACTGTAGCAAGATTATCACAAAATGTTAATTCTGTCAGAAATTCCAGATTAACACAGCCAAAAAAGCGGCTGAAATAGACCAGTAATGCAATCCGATCTGAATAAATAATACACTCAACGTTGAGGCAAAAGATTTTAAATTGTAGCAAGAACATCACAAAATAATACCGTTAGAACTTTCAGGTTAAAGCTTAAAAAAAAAGAGTAGCTGAAATAGAGTATCTCCTGTAAGAAAAGAATCCTCGCAATGACTACATATTTCAGGCGGACGAAAAAGACCCCAAGTTAACTGGCTCTCGCAGAGGCATGATGCTTTTACGCTTTTTCTCTCTCTTTCTCTCTTTTTTCGCTTCTGGAGCAGAAATATAATCATGTACGATAATTACTGGAATTTACGACGCGCTCAGCGTACAAATGTCTCTTACTCACACCTTGAAAAACGCAAAAAAAAAAAAATTAATAAATTAAAAAATATAAAATATAAAAGATAAGCAGGGGCGTTTCATTTGAAAGAAATATTTATTGGCAAAATATTTGCGCTCCGAATTAATAACGGCGCCACTTTCTAGAAATTATATATTGCCTCATTTACAATATAATTAGATATATAATGCTCTGAATGGAATGGTGCTTCAGCCATAATGGCCGGCGAGTTCATTATCATGCAGTTTTATAATTTTTTTTTTCAAAGGAAATTATTAAAGAATTTAAAAGACCGACGTAAATGTGAATAAGAAGAATATTCAAATAATGTCTGCATATACTGTGTGTATATATATATATGTATATATATATATACATTAATTAGTGTGTTTATATATACATGTATATATATACATGTATATATATATACATATATATATATATATATATATATATATATATATAAACGCACTAATTTATATACATATATATATGTATATATATATATATATATATATATATATATATATATATATATATATATATATATATATATATATATATATATATATATATATATATATATATATAATTCATGCCAAGTCAAAACGCAAACGGAAAAGAAAAAAAAATAGAACGAACGCGCCACGTATGTTTGTGAGAGCAAGTAAAACCATCGGGAAATGTGTTGCCCCGTGAACATACAATAATCTATTTCCTCTGGGGAGAAAAGCGGTTGCATGAATGTGAAAAAAAAAAAAAAAAAGATCCTGGCTATACAACCAAGAAATGCTTTATGGAAATAGATGGAGTCCCATTTGGAAGGGGAAAAAGGTCCTCTGTGGTACCTCCACTCTTGCTTGGATCATGAGAAAAGAAGAAGAAGAAGAAGAAGAAAAGGAGCAGAGGAAGACACTTCCTTTGCCCCGGGTATTCCTTTTCAATGTCCTCACAATATCAACCTTTCCTGTGCCTCTCAAAGCCATCAATGTCCAGTTGATGCATTTTATGGATGGGCTGGAGTTCAAGAATTTTGTTGTTCCCCTTTCTCTCTTTATATATATATATATATTATATATATATATATATATATATATATATATATATATATATATATATATATATATATATATATATATATATATATATATATATATATGTTTATGTATATATATATATATATATATATATATATATATATATATATATATATATATATATATATATATATATATATATATAGTTTAAAGTTACTATGCCACCTAGGATACAATCAAACAGTGAATAAAGGGACAGTAGCATTTATATGTACATATGTATAAATATATAAATAAAAATATTTATATATTTACATATGTAAG
Organism: Macrobrachium rosenbergii; assembly: GCF_040412425.1. Classification (NCBI taxonomy): domain Eukaryota; kingdom Metazoa; phylum Arthropoda; class Malacostraca; order Decapoda; family Palaemonidae; genus Macrobrachium; species Macrobrachium rosenbergii. The sequence goes on along the minus strand of NC_089783.1, from coordinate 52,726,047 downwards.
TAGAAATATTTATATATATATAATTTAATTTATATATAATTATATGTACATAATTTATCAGTTTTGTAATTTATGTTGTTTCTCTAATATTTGATATATTCCTTCTGATTTCCTATTATATTCTGTAAAATTTCTTTCAAATGGACATTAGGTTCTTTGTAAGCTTAAATTTCAAGTCCATGGCCCTTGTGGCCTTGTTCCATATAGGGTTTATCTTGTATATTATAGATTTATCTTCTGAATAATATATATATATATATAAATATATATATATATTTAAATATATATAATATATATATATATATATATATATATATATATATATATATATATATATATATATATATACTGTATTTAATATTTATATATGTTATGTATGTGTGTGTTTGTGTGTGCGCGTGTGTGTGTGTGTGTGTGTGTGTGTGTGTGTGTGTGTGTGTGTTATATATACCATGAGAGAGAGAGAGAGAGAGAGAGAGAGAGAGAGAGAGAGAGAGAGGTCCTCTTATCACAGTGACTAGAACGCTCGCTTCGCCAGCAAAAGAATCAGGTATGATTCTCTGCTAAGGTTGACCTGGAATTTGTCGCAACCCGTTCTAATCGTTGTGATCTAAGTATTGAATTATCCACCCCTGGTTAAACTGCGTTGCTTGGTAGCAGGTTTGGTGAAGAAAGGAGAAGAAAACTTTATCCTTAAAGCTTGTAGGAAACCGGGGGCTTTGACCTTCTAATACACACACATACACACATACACACATACATATATATATATATTATGAATGAATTTTTAGCACCTCACCGTGATTCGTATACAAGCATTAAGCTGCGCTCGACCGGGAATTGTACACGAGTCCTTATCAATTTATACCTCTCTTGATAACCGAATGGGCTTAAGGCGTCACTGAACGTCGTGAGTTCTCGTGCTCGCCGGTTCGAGCCCGTAAGACGACGAACTTCTTATCAACCATAATTCCCCTTCGGTAAACACACACACACACACACACACACACATATATATATATATATATATATATATATATATATATATATATATATATATCCAGAATGGATGCAAATCTCCAGAATGGATGCAAATACTGGGTGTTGAGAATATGTGGAACAGATTATAAGTATGCAAGGGCTATGATAGTTTTTATGTTGAAAGAGAAGTGTGTATGAAAAGGTAAATGGAGCCAAACAGGTTTGTTGTGGAAGAGGGCTTGACACAGGGGTGCGTTGGTTTTCCATGGCTGTTTAAAATCTGAATTGCTGGAGTGGTGCAAGATGTCAGAGAAAGGACATTAGTTGTAGGTGAAAGTCTTGGGATAAGAAGAGAAATCGTGAATTGAGTCTAGAGAAACTGATGTTTGCAGATGGTACAGTACTGATTGGTGGTTGTCAAGAAAAATTGCAGAAGAGAGTAAAAGGGTTTAAAACTGGTTGGAAGAAGAGAAAGGTATGGGTAAATGTTAGCAAGAGCTAGGTAATGGATTTACGTGGCAATCAGGAAGGTGGAGCAGTGAATGTTAATTTAACAGGTAGAAGGATGGAAGTAATTGAGTTGGTGGAACAGGTAGGCAGCAGAATGAGGGAAAAAAAATGGAGAGAGTCTTGAGGTGTCTATGGAAGCCAAGGTAGGAATGTATGAATGGATTATTGAATCAGCTCTCCTTTCTGAACTTGAAATATGGATGTCCAGTGTGAATGAACACTAAAGGTTGAAGCTGTTGAAATGAATTGCTTCTCTAGTACATGTGGCATATGAAGACTTGAAAATAAGAAATTTGAAGGTTCACAGGAGTGGTTAATAGACTAATTTAAACGAAAAGATGGACCAGTTTGTTTTGACATGACTCGGTCCTATGAGAAGGATGAAGGGTGATAGGTTGGCATAAAGACTGCATTTGTAAATGTTCCGGAAAAAAAGAAAGTGAGATTTAGAGAATGCTGGCTAGATGGATTGAAAGAAGACATGGAACGTAAGACCTCTGATATCCAGGAAGGACAAGAATACTCGCAAGATGACGATGAATTCGTCAGTATGTGAGGAGCATATGACTCTGCTGCCGAGTCTTCAGCTCAAGTGTATTAAGTGGCTAGTGATACGGAAGTTGTCTGCACCGGTTATTAAGCCATGAGTCAATGGTGAAAGTATGGATGTGGTGGTGACTGTTGTCTAATTTTTATTTTATTTAGAGCCACCGTATATTTAGCGGAAACGTTTTAGCTGAGAGAAAAATATATATATATATATATATATATATATATATATATATATATATATATATATAATCTCTCTCTCTCTCTATATATATATATATATATATATATATATATATATATATATATATATATATATATATATATATATATATATATATATATATATATATACTTAATATGTAAGCACTCTTACACATACTAGTTAATTTGTCTGTGCGCTTCTGTAAAATTATGAGAAGGTACTTAAAGAGAGAGAGAGAGAGAGAGAGAGAGAGAGAGAGAGAGAGAGAGAGAGAGAGAGAGAGAGAGACTAAACTGACAACTTGAACCACCCTTCCAGTAAAACATTTTCATCTCATCTGTCCGAACTCCGGACATAAGTAAGGTTATCACAGAGGACTTCTAGATGACGTCTCTCAAGATTCATCTCTCGATTTCCTAAGAACTCTGGATGCTAAAACTTTTCAGACTTATTTCGCTGCCACCTGACACATTAGAGAGTGGTCGCTTCCTCTAGAATGACTTCGCCGTACCTTGAGACCTCTGGATACGGCTGCCTGCCTGGTGCAATTATACAGAGGCCTCCCGAGACTTCTAGACGTCAGTAGTTTCTAGATTTGGTCGTCTTAGACTCCGACAGTCAACTTGCTGAAACTTACAGTGTTGAGTGGTGTCTCTCAGAAAATGCCAACACGTGAGTCAGTCAGATCTGATATACAACCTTAAGAGTTACTATTTACTCTTGATAATAGACCGTTTTAATAAGCTGCTTATAGTGGTCAAAGTTCAACTCCTGCCATAACCTATGAAAGTAGAGAGAGAGAAAAAAAAATAATTCACAGTAAGTGGGGTGTACATTCACTGATTTATTTCAAACTTGGTGTAAATATGACTCACTATCTCGTAAAGAACAGTGTGGAGGTAAAACATCACTAGCACCAAAGGGCACCAAAGGAGGTAGGGGTGGAAGGGCTTACCTGAAACGGGGCTGGGTATGCCCGTAGACTTGGTAACTTTACGAATTTATCGTACCTAATTTCGGTATACATATGACTTACTATCTGGAAAAGATGGGGGTAAGACATTAGTGGCACCAAAGGAGGTGGGTGTTGGGAAGTGGGTGACAGAGAGATTGAATGGCAGAGGAAATGAGAGAGATAGAGAATAGAGGGGTTGTTAGGGAGAAGAAAGAGGGAAAGAGACGGGGGAGGGTTGGAGAGAGAGAGAGAGAGAGAGAGAGGAAGTGAGAGAGAAATTAGAAGGGGTGTTAGGGTAAAAAGAAAGAGGGAAAGAGAGGATGGTTGAGAGAGAGAGAGAGAGAGAGAGAGAGGGGAATGAGAAGGGAGAGAGAAGAGAGGGGAGAGAGAGAGAGAGAGTAGAGGGGGTGTAGAGGGGGGGGAGGAGAAAGAGGGAAAGAGTGAGAGAGAGAGAGAGAGTGTGGAGGGGGTGTTAGGGAGGAGAAAGAGGGAAAATGTGACAGAGAGAGAGAGAGAGTTTATCGTTTGTCATTCAGAGTTTTCCCGGGCAGCGCCGGGTTGTCAGCTATTACACATGTATTATATATATGTATGTTAGTTTCAGGGAAACAAAAATTCGGGTGCAGCATGGGCAGCCCTTCAAGTCCCGTTTTAGCCAGCCTGTACACGGGATATTTTGTAACTGTAATAATAAATGCAGTAAAACCTAAAGAGTTGCTGATTAAACAAAGAAATACGATGAGCCTTTCAAAAGGAGCTTGGGACTCGGATGTTATAGGTAAAATCTTCCTCCAACCAGCGATTAAGAAAATTAAGGAGAAGCTGTCTGCTGGAGTGATATAACGGCTGACCTCTGGAACTCATGGTATAAACACCACTTTTCTATAACACTTATTTTATTCATTGCCTGCCTGTTGAGGGAGACAGTTGTTTACCGAAATATATAGCAATAACTTTCTACCTTTTGGTGGTTGTATGGGCTCCCTTTATTAGACACTCACGCATATATATGTATAAATATATTTATATATATATTATATATATACATATGTATATGTGTGCATATATATATAGTTAGTGTATGTGTGCGTTCGTATATCTGTACACAGAAAGAAGAAGAAGGCGAAGGAAGAGAAGATGAAGAAGACGACGAAGAGAGAGAGAGAGAGAGAGAGAGAGAGAGAGAGAGAGAGAGAGAGAGAGAGATTCCGGATATTGGTCATAGACCCACAGGAAAGAGGTTCATTCCGAGGGCTGCTGCCTCCGCATTCGGCGTTTCGTTCCGACAAGAACTTTAGTATAAATATGTTCATTCTGCCGAGTCGTGCTTTTCAGATGCAGATCGTGCGCCTTTTCACCGGGTCGGTAATGAGTTTTGGAATCACTTTTTCCAAATCTCGACAATATTCGCTAATACCTAGAAATAATAATAATAAAACAATAGTGGGATGCTTGAGTAGCCCTGGCATGGTGTGGTCGTCTGGATATTTCATACATCAGTTCTTTTATGAATGTAAAGTCTATCGTATGTTTTAGCTAAGGAGGTTAGATTGGTTTTAGCATTTCCCTGATATGTTTATCAACGTTTTGGATTGAAAAACGAACTCCCTATTTTAAGGCTGGTTTGATAAATCAGTTGTTATCAGTGACCAGTGTGAAAATCTGTGCTAACAGAATCAAGTCGGTTGTTACGTAACATATTATCTCAACTTTCTGAATTGAAAAGCAAAATCTTATTAGTATTTTAAGGTTGGTTTGGTAAATCAGCAGACGTCAGTTACTATAGACCTAGTTACGAAAGGCTAAGACTTTCCTGTAATTAGCGGCTGTGACGTGTTTCCAATCTTGCCGAAGAAGTTTTTACTGACTAGTGACTTCGTTTTTAAGTGTATGTATATGATGCATGCATATATATTAATGTATGTACCTATATACATAAAAGTATATATATATATATATATATATATATATATATATATATATATATATATATATATATATATATATATATATATATATATATATATATATAAAAGACAAAATCCACGAAGGAAAGAGAAACAATGGAGTGCTGAGAGGCCTTTCGACTGTCGCCCTTTACTGCTAAGTGAAGGACGACAGTCGAAAGGCCTCGCAACAGCGTTTCTCTTTCCTTCGTGGATTTTGTCTTTTGTTTTCTCATCACGTTCCATATTTTCGTGATTCAGTTATACAATATATATATATATATTATATATATTCATTATATATTTATATATATTCCATATTTATATATATATATATATATATATATATATATATATATATATATATATATATATGTGTGTGTGTGTGTGTGTATATATACATTTAAATCAATTTTGAATTGAGCAATATGAAAAATGCAGCAAGATTCAAGTATGATGTTATGATCTTTGTATTTTGCTCTTGTACTGGCGAATGGAGGGAGATGACAAGCAAGCCCCTTATTACTTTTTTAAAAGGTGATTATAGGAATCAGGGAATACCGGAGAAAGCGAGAGAATTTCACTTAATCATCCACACGAGGAAATGGCAGCACCAAAAAAAAAAAAAAAAATGCCAAATCTACCAAATCATCACCATTTTTCGTAAAAAGTTTGAACGGGATTAAGAAAATATGGCGGCAGTGCTAATCGCCGTCGAGTCTCAATCTTTTGTAGCCTGACGTAGTGTGAATGCTTTTGTCTGTGCTGACAGCTTCAAGAACTTTCCAGTAGTATAATATGTAAGTAACAATGAACTCTTATCAGTTATTATCATTCACACATAATTATGGTGGCTCTTCGTTGGATGAGCCGGTAGAGCTGCGGACTGTCACTCGATGGACCGAAGTTCAGTTCCCCCGGCCGGCTGATGAAGAGTTAGAGGAATTTATTTCTGGTGATAGAAATTCATTTCTCGCTATAATGTGGTTCGGATTCCGCAATAAGCTGTAGGTCCCGTTGCTGAGTAACCAATTGGTTCTTAGCCACGTAAAATAAGTCCAATCCTTCGGGCCAGCCCTAGGAGAGCTGTTAATCAGCTCAGCGGTCTGGTAAAACTAAGGTATTTTTTAAATTTTTTTTATAATCATGGTTATCAGTTATACAAGGTCAGAGGTTACAAGGTCAGAGGTTTCATTTTGGTCTGGTTTCTATAATCTGAATTTTCTCCTTCAATAAAAAATATAACTTGGATTTTCAAGAATCAAAATTTTGTTTTGCGGATACTGCCAGTCACGGTATAGCTCTCGTTGGCTGTGTGTTTCTCAAGATCATCGTCTTTCAAATTCTCTCCTTTCTTCGGTGTTCCCTGATTCCTCTAATAACCTTTTAAAAGTCAGGGGACTTCTTTTGTCTTCTTATTTATACTGTTTAGGATGCCAGTTCATCGGCATTCTGTTGCGATACCACGGTCTTTTTTGCAAATGAACTTCTTTGTTGTTGACAGATTCCCTAAATATTTTGGTCCAGATTCTCTCTCTCTCTCTCTCTCTCTCTCTCTCTCTCTCTCTCTCTCTCTCTCTCTCTCTCTCTCTCTCAACTTTTCTTCCCTCCTCCTATCTGTCTCTCTCTCTCTCTCCCCTCTCTTTCTCTTTCTCTTTCTCTCTTCAACTTTCCTCTCTCTCTCTCTCTCTCTCTCTCTCTCTCTCTCTCTCTCTCTCTCTCTCTCTCTCTCTCTCTATATATATATATATATATATATATATATATATATATATATATATATTATATATATATATATATATATATATATATATATTCAGTATGCATTCATTACTTTTATTTACTACGTTACCACCTACTGGGTCACGATTTGTTTTGTTGAGTGTTGGCTGAAACGTTGTCTTTCAGCCGCACTGACAGTGGTCCATCTTCACCTCAAAACCTGCGCAACCTCTCCTTCCTCAGACGGCAAACGCTCATTCACTTACAAAGGGACTTTCACGCCCTGGGCTTAGTCGCAAGTGGATAAAGCCAATTGTAAAAGTTATAACGACACGAATACATTATTGAAAGAGACCATAACTTCTCCCAACTAACTTTTAGACGTAAAAACATTCCGGCACAGATTGCTTTGCAATCGTCCTTACTTCCAAGGGGATTTACGGAGGGTTTAAACTTTAGGCCCAAGAAGGCCCTCTAGGCCTATCAGCAATGCCGGCAGGTTTTGGGACAGATAGAATTTCACTGCGGTTCTCGTCCTCTTTAGACTTAATCTCACTTTGGTTCTTGTATATGAGCTGCTCCGCTGGTTGTGGGCTTAATTCACGTGACGCAGTTACTCTTCAAAAAAAAAAAAAAAAAAAAAAAAAAAAATAAAAATTCAATGCTGACAACGAACGAAACCTTGAATTTCTTTAAAGTGGCAGTTATCTAGTGAAGATTTAACTGAATGATAACTATCCCTTACACTTTGCATGTTTCACTAACTGTTCTTCCTGCTTATTGTCAAAGAATCGGTAATTGATTGATTGATTATGAAATTTTGGTCTTGAAGACCAAGCGTCGGAACCCATCAGGATTATTCAGCGCCATAATGAAGGTGAAATATATAAATTAATAATATGATTGATAATGAATAGGTGAATGATGGCATACTAGTAAAATTCAGTGTTGAAATACGAACGTAAAAAATGAAGAATGATATTGGATAGAACCAGCAAAAAATAAATATATATTAAACTTTTATATTCAAAATATATACTTAGTATATAAAGTAAATATGACTAAAATCTTTATTAAATATACCAAGATCATGTCTCATTAACTTGCGATGTCAGCATCACTTGATTTATGTCTACCAACTGCAGTCGGTTGGTAAATCTTGAAACAAATAGAAAGATTTCTCTAGATTCTTAGCCTGAGCTAAAGCACCGAGTAGAAAATCTTTAATAACTCAGAAAACGGATATTTCTTAATGAATGATTCCGTAACGTTAAGTCGTCTTGAAAAGTATCAATTTTTCATTGAATGAATTATTAAAATAGTATCTTCTTAGACAGGTGATAATATTTGCTTGATTTGACAGATCAAACTTACACCCTACTGGCAATGGTTTGGAAGCTCCGTAACGAACGATTGGCTGTGATCCTAAGGTCTTTCAAGGACTTAAAGATCGTTAAAATCCTTTTACATATATCCACAAATGACTGATTTCAGTTATTTCCTCCTTAAAGCAATATCAGCCACTTACCTATGCTGTAATAATAAGGAAAAGAGCGTGCATATATATTGTAAGATGGTATACTTGCCCGTGTCTTAAGCTTAAGAGACGTTCCTAGGTCTATGCCGCCGGTTCTCGACGCTCTCTTACATCAGCGTCATTTTTGACGGTGTGTGTACACTGGTAATGTTTATGGTACTGTAATAATACTTGCTGGTACAGGAAGATTGCGTCCGTTTATCGAACAGTTTGTAATTCTTTAGCAATTCCCTTAATTTCATTATTTACAGTGTTTAAAGAAACCTCATGTATCTAGATTGTGTGTAGTTTATTTGTATCTTCCATGAGCCGCAATGAAGATTATTATTATTATTATTATTATTATTATTATTATTATTATTATTATTATTATTATTATTATACAGATGTCAGTGTTCAGGAAGCTTCAGCAAGAACTTTCCCGTTAGGTCTTTCTGATTACATTCATTATTGAATAATTGCCTATTTTGTACTGCGTATGCTTAACTCGTTAAGATGATTTCATATTGTAAATAATGCTATCTACCATGAAAGCTGGCGATTACCTTTTGAATATAAGTTCCTCGTTGGAGGAGTCTGTAGAGATCTCGGCTAGCACTCTGCTAGGCTCGAGTTCGAGTCTCCGGCCGGCCAGTGAAGAATTAGAGGAATTTATTTTTGGTGATAGAAATTCATTTCTCGGTATAATGTGGTTCGGATTCCACAATAAGCTTTAGGTCCCGTTGCTAGGTAATCAATTGGTTCTTAGCCACGTAAAATAAGTCTAACCCTTCGGGCCAGCACTAGGAGAGCTGTTAATCAGCTCAGTGGTCTGGTTAAGCTAAGGTATACTTAACTTTAACCTTCTGAATAAATGTGGGTACTGGATTTTAATGCAGTTTAAGAGAGAGAGAGAGAGAGAGAGAGAGAGAGAGAGAGAGAGTCTGAGATTATAATTACTGTGAATATTATTGTAATGGTTGTCCTCCATTACTATTTTACAGAACTTCTTAAACTCAAAGAGAAATTTCACTCACATTCTGAGCATGGCAATTTAGTCATGATGCAAGGAATTAGTTGAGCCAACTCCGCCGGAGCTGATAAGTGCTTGCCTGCGCTTTTTGCACTGTCCTAGCTAGACTTTTCCATCATGATATCAGATACCTCCTGCCAGGAAGCAACTGTGTGCTTGATGAATTCAGACAAGAAACCCTTTTAGTCATATTGCAAGCCATAGTACTAATATAAAGTATTTGCCTTCAGGCTGTTATCATACAACGCAGTAGAGTTAACCCTTCTTTATTTGTTTCATTAAGTCTTTTTATTTTTAAACGTAGTTATTGGTAATTTAATAAGAGGCTTAAACTGTCAGCACGCTCTTTTTTTCTAGTTTGGTAAAACTCCTCCATGAGGAAAAATGCCCATTCCTTGAGCGCACATTTCCTCCCACCTCTGCCACATCACATTCCGTGCTCCGTAACGAACCCAAAAGCCAAATGAAACACGAGAGCATTTATTGACGCGAAAGAGGACGAATGAAACTCGGTGTACATCGGAATATTTATTAAAAATATAATCTTCACAAAATAGGAAAATCCCAAGCAGAAGGAAGCTACACAGCGGTTTGTGTCTACGTCATTTCTTGATGGAATGTATAGGTGTGTTTACAGACTGTTACTAAATAAACAAACTTCGCCCCAGTTCCCTCAACTGAAGAGATGAAGATTTAAACAGTTGTATTTAGCAGCTTGGTGGCCATATAAGAGAATTTTTATTAGATCTCGGTCGATTCGCCTATGATTAAGTTTTCAATTCGGATTAAGTTTAATTTTCGTTTGTCTCAGGTTAGCTGCTGCCATTGAATGCAGTCGTTATTTGAGTCTTTCAGTCAAGAAACATGCCAAGCGCCATCCTGGGCCATTGGGTATTTTTAATTTAATTTATTATATATTTTAAAAATGGCACTTGGCATGTTTCTCGACTGAAAAGCTCATTTGGTAGTTCTTACGAAATGGACGATACCCAATTTCAATTTTCCTTTCATTTTTGTACTTTGTCCAGGAGCAAGTATCGAGAAACGTATTTGGTGTGATAATTTTAGGGTTTCTCTAATTAAAATGATGACATTTTGAAAAAAAGGAATATTACCGAGAAGTAATTGTGTTTACAGGATTTTGGCTACCATTGCGTTATCCACGTATGGACTTAAAAATGTGATATAAACGTAAAAGAAATAAAACATTCTGAAGCGAAGACTTTACTCTAATATTTTGATTAATGACTTCCTTTTTATCGCCATGTGAATGCACGATGGCTTATTTTATTACCCTGTAAATGCTATTATCTTTTGGTTGCGAATTTTTTTTTTTATTCATCATTTATATTTTATTTTTCTCTTCATTTTCCGTACTGTGTTGCTTTCCTTTTTTTTTTTTTTTTTGGAGCCCTTTGTCTTGTAGCCGTCTGCTCTTCCAACTAGGCTAGTCATAATAGTGATGATGATTATAATAGTAATTACCTGATTCAAATTACATATATGTACTATATGTATATATACATAAATATATATATACTGTATATATATGAATATATATATATATGTATATGTATATATATATATATATATATATATATATATATATATATATATATATATATATATATATATATATATATATATATATATATATATATATGGCCAAGTCTGCTTAAATTCATACAGAAGACATAGGTAACAGTACAATAATACAACTGTAATGTCAGTGTATTACTAATCAATGCTAGTCTAATATACAAAAACAGGTAACATGTAATTTTATTTTATTTTTTTTTTATAAAAATTAATCATATTGAAATGTATCTTGACTCTTGAACCGTTCATCAGACTAGAAAAAAACGCTGAGTGACGCATATAGTCTTCAGCGTGGCTAAATGCTGAGATCAGCGTCACACAGAGCTTCTCTTGGAGGTCAACTCGCAAGACTGGGAATATTCAGTTTAGAGACTTATCTGACCACTGAGGCATCTTTCCCAGTCGTTTGGGATGACACCCAAAACATGCCCTATGTGACATTGCCTCAGTAGGTATTTCAGTTTTGGCAATTGTTTCCTTATATTTGCAAATGGCTGGTACCACAGTTTCTTAATTTACACGATCTCAAGACACAGAAGCCAAATATATCATGAATAAAATATTTCCTAGGATTATAATTACCTTTGTAGGACAAATGTACAAAATTACACCTCTGTAACAGTTTCTGGGCGTGATAGAAGTCCGGGAAAATCACGCCAAATGCTCTTCAATGTAATACAGATTTCAGAAATAGTTTTTGGTTTGGTGGATCTGATTTCAATCTTGAAACTGACGAAGATTTCTCCTCTGACGCCACACGTGCTTCCTTCTTTCTCTGCCGATGCTTAAGTTAATAAATACCACAATTTTTACCCTTAAAGATAGAGGTTTATATAATTCACACTTCCTTCAAATATTTCACTAACAGTAATACTTAGCAACAACCTTAAACCTGTCATCACAACCACGTACTAAGGTTACCATTATTGATAAAGAAAATATTAAAAGAAATAAATGATAAAGAAAGGCTAGTCTAGACATAATGGTGTTAGAGCCCACTCGCATACATTGTAGATTATGATTTCATTATCCCACTGCCTACTTTATTCTGCTGCCTGCTACGTTTCACATTCTGCCTCTTGGTTCCTGTTTAGCCAAAGGCAGGATGATTTCATTGTTTAAAATTCTATTAGTAACTAGAATTTTAAACTGCCAAATGGCATGTTTGTATATGTTTAATAAATTTTTCACACCCAATTTCTAAGTTTGGTCCTAGCATGCCCTAGTCTCGCAGCTTCCGTCCAAAATACGTCAAATCTGGAGCCAAAACATTAACTATTTAAGGTTTGGAAAAAAATATACAACAGAAACAATTCACTGAGATGCCAGAGGGAAGATGTCGTAGAACAGATGGAGGAAATGAGGGGGTCCTAAATACTAAGAAGGAAATTGGCTGTTCAGAAACACAGTTACTCTCGAACTGAAAAAAAAAAAAAGATTCTTGGGTAACAATGATGATTGATCTGATCGGGCTTACTTACTTTTTGTAAACGTGATAGACGCATTTGATTCTTGTAAAATGAAAATTAGTAGGGTATGTGTGTGTGTGTGCGTTCAGGAAAGGATAGATCTGGATGGGTTAATCTGATTTTTGTAAAAGAGGGAAGGATTGGGTAGGTCACTTGCTTCGTATGATGAAAACAGCAATTTTGCGGACCCCTTTGCTCTTTGGAAAGTACAGACGAAAAACTAGGCCCACTTCCCTTTAGATAAAGACGAAAGGAATAATCGAATACATTTACAGTTTTTACACTTTGCAGAAGGAGGTTAAATGATTTGAGTAAATTTGCTTTTAGAAAGGAGAAGAGGTCCTGGTTTTTCACTCACTTCCGGCTATGGAGAAAAGAATTGGGGAAAATTTGTTTCTTGGAATGTACGAAACCTGAAAGTGTGGTGAAGTCTAACTTTCTTAGGAGAAAAGTACTGAGCAAATACATTTTCTCACATACAGCCAAAAAATATTAAATGAACAAAACACGGGAACAAACGGTAAAGAAAACGAGTGTCAGCAAATAATTTTTTTCAAAGAAGGAAATGGCCTGTAAAGTCCATATATCGTTTCTCTCTGCGAAAGAGGAAGAGACTCGATAGGTTTACTAGATCTGTATGGAACGATTTGGCCCTATTTTTTTTTTTTATATAGACAACACCTTGGTCAAGACCATAAACACGAAACGCGTGACTTTGTAGCTAGGCGGGCCAAATGCATCACTGAGAAAACTTTTTCCGACATGCTGAGGACAACATTCCTTCAGGAAGGGTCATTCGGACAGACAGGGTTCATACCTGTAACCAAAGAAGAAAGAAAAGAGAAAAGAATGTCCAAATTATATGTAACTTTTTTTTTCAGAGATTTGCCGTGGAGATGAAAAGAGTGTCAGTTGGCATACAGTTACTGAGTAAAATTCTGCGGACATTACAAAATACATTGAGTTGAAATGGAAGCTTTCTTCCACAGACTGACAGTTTAGTTAAGTTGTACCCTGCGCTTCGTTCAAGCTGACCATGCATTTTTTTTTATGTTTACTAAATACTGTCCAGTTTTTATAACAGGGCTAAACCTATGATTATATATTTATATGTATTAATATAAGTATATAAGTGTAGAAATCTTAAGAGTACAAGAGGAAAAGTTAAAGATATATCGTAAAAAGATTAAGAGTTAGAGATAGAGACAGATCAAGGGTATTATCACATTCTAAAAGGGTAACATTTAACATCAAAAAACTGCTCAAAAAATAGATAGTCAGCAAATATCTTTGACTAAAATTCCCTCTTCTGAGTTTATTTTGGCCTTCTTTATGGTATAACATTTTTATTTTTTTTTCAGTTTTGCGTTGTTTTTTTTTCATAGATTTTTAAATATCTAACGGTCAACTTCGTATAACAATGTCTTGGTTATGGCATCGTATTTTGAAACAGTATTATACAACAGAAGAATACGTTCAGCATGACTTTTTTTTTTCTTTTCTCATTTAGAAGTTCTCTGTGATGAATGGGTTTGCCTTTAAACACGCATAAGCAGTTGGTTGGATCTTATATCTCTCACACACAAAGTTGAACTTAAATAGCCTTGAACTGTGAAGGAACATAAACAACTGTCTATGGCTAGTGTAAGTCAGGGTTATGTACGTGAATCAACAACTTTCTGTGGCTAGTGTAAGGCAGAAGTACAGTATGTACGTGAATCAGCAACTGTCTATGGCTTGTGTAAGTCAGAAGTATGTACGTGAATCAACAACGGTCTGTGGCTAGTGTAAGTCAGAAGTATGTACGTGAATCAACAACTGGCTATGACTAGTGTAAGTCAGCAAGTATGTACGTGAATCAACAGCTGTCTATGGCTAGTGTAAGTCAGAAATATGTACGTGAATCAACAGCTGTCTATGGCTAGTGTAAGTCAGGGGTATGTACGTGAATCAACAACTGTCTGTGGCTAGTGTAAGTCAGAAGTACGTACGTGAATCCCAATGGTCCCATCAGGATAGCCAAACTTATAAGAGAATTAAACGAATGAAGAAACACTACCACTTAAAAAGCACATCGATAAATGATAAGGAATTGTATTCATTGATGAATTATTATTGAATAAATAAATTCATGAAAAATAATAATGTAACTGACCTGGCAAAGTGTCACCTAAGCTATTGCTGTTTGACGTCAGAGACTGGGTATTCATGATTGCCATTGATTCGTTGGCAATTAGTAATGCCTATTATCAATACAGCTTAATGATTCTGGCACTTGTACCAAACTCTTAAGGTCTGTTGCAAGTCTACAAGCACTGATTTTTGCGACGAGGTGTCTAACCTCATTCCCTTGACATCTGCTAATTCATTACGCAAATAAGGACCGTGTCCAAATGACATAAGGTTTCTTAAGATTGGGAAGAGCCTTCTGTTCAATTGTCGAGGAAAATTAATGGTTCATTAGGAAGACCATTAGCCAAACGCCTTCTCCACGGATGTTGGAGAGGCTTCTGTTTCGACAGCGGGTATTATTGTTTGATGGTCAGCTGTGAAGTGTTTACCTTCCCTGATCGGCGAACAACGGTGTACAGATATATATATATATATATATATATATATATATATATATATATATATATATATATATATATTATATATATATATATGTATGTATGTATGTATATATATATTGTATGTATATATATGTATATATAAATATATAAGTATATATATATATATATCTATATTTATTTATTTATATCACATATATACACACACATATACTGTACAGTATATGTGTATATGTGTATATAATGTGTATATATAATTTATATATATATTATGCAGTATGTACATTTATATGTGTATGCACATAAAGCGATTTACCAGCGTTACCAAAAATTAACGCAGCCATTTTGTAGTAACAACCAAATGTAGTTCAAAGACTTATGATGCAGCTTTAATACAATAAAGGAGGTGGCGTACTTGTCCTGACATTCGTTGGAGGTAACTGATATTAGGTTTCATACATGAATTTTAATGAGAGGTGAAATAATTCGCTTATTCGCCAGAAAGTATTAAATATTTTATGCATGACGCATTTCAAAAGATTACATGATATTACGGCTGCTGAAAATTATGAATTAAATACTGCTGAGCGTCAGATGCGCCCTCTTCCTCACTAGCCGTTAAATGTGAATCTTCATAAGAAGTATATTTCATTTCGATTTACTGTCCGTGAATTTGTTCTGGGAATATTTCATCCCAAATTTATGATATTTGAAGAAATTTCTATCTCCCCAAAGCATGACATTCAATAAAAAGAAGGGGGGGTCAGGGTGCAGCCAAAAATAAATAGCAAAATCTCACGCCAAAGAGAGTTCCTATTTTTACAAGAGTTTGGATAACATGGAAGGAGCGTGAGTTGGCGGGGTTCCAGTACCATGACACAGCTTGCTCGGGTAACGATGGCTGAGTTTGCCATTCACACACAAACTCAGTTCACGTTGTAGGGCTGTAATCAGACAAACAGCACATTATTATTGCAGTATTATACATCGTCATAAACGATGTAGTGGGGCAGGCAGAGTTAGAAGCATTCCCTGAAACGAAGGCGACGGAATTTCAGCACGGGATGCGTTTCTGGAATAGTATGCTGGAAGCCGTTATGCCTGGCTTGTATTCGGCAGTTTATTGAAGGTCGACCCTTGAATTTAAACTATATATATATATATATATATATATATATATATATATATATATATATATATATTCATACACATACATATACGATTACACATGTACATACTTATATATAAATGCATACATATATATATATATTTATATATATGTATATGGGTAAGTGTATATGTATGTATATGAATATATATAAATAATAATAACATATATATATATATATATATATATATATATATATATATATATATATATATATATATATATATATATATATATATATATATATATATATGTGTAAGACACACATACACTGTACATATATAGTATGTGTGCGTCTCTGTATGTATGTGTTGTGAGTGGTCATGTATAATTGTCTGTGGGTAATTATTTCACCGAAGTTTGAAGATGACTATGTAATGAGAACGTGCGGTGGTAATCACGTAACCTTGAGAAAAGAGAGAGAGAGAGAGAGAGAGAAGAGAGAGAGAGAGACAGTCCTCCCTTCAAGGGGGATCATCGGCCACTCGTAGACTTCCTTACAGCGGCGTCGTCGACAGACTGTCGCCATATGAATCATTTTATTGCCGTAAAGATGCCAAAAGTGCTGTCTGTCCAAGGGAAGAAGAATCAAGTAGCAGCAGAAAAAAATGTATATATGTATATGTATATATATATATATATATATATATATATATATATATATATATATATATATATATATATATATATATATATATATATACTTTTATGTTTCAGAATTTAATTGCGCATCTCTCCGAGTTAAGGAAAAGCATGGCCCTTAAATTCGATTCATTATGCGCGCCCGGAAATTTTGGATAACGAAGTCATTAGGCCAAAAACAGCCTATTAAAATCTTCCATTCGCTGCCTTCAGGTCGGGAATACCTCACCTCACAATCCAGAGAAGGTTGTTAAGGTTCCCAAAGGTTGGTGGCACTGTTATTCCAGGCTGGCGCACGGGATGTGCTCTGTGTCAAAATACCGATACTGGCATGACGGCCATTTTGTGTTCATAAAGTTCTTTCCCTTTAGGTTAAAAGTAGATAGTGAATTATCTTCTTAAAAGAAGATGGTAAACTATCTTCTTTTTACCACCTATGGTCAGGCAGGGCTGATTGCTTCTAGTTCCTGGAACCGTGGTGGAATTAATAAGTGCATGACAGTGATAGTCGAATATCACAGAATGAACGTAGTAAAAATCGCTCGAAATGAAGATATTTTTATATATATTGTCCAGAAAGACCAAACAAACGAAGAAATCTTCAATTTCATGAATATCAAGATTTTTCGAGAACGCAAGATGGAATCTTTGCGGTTCTGCCAATATAAAAAAAAAAGGTGACCGTAAGAAATTAAGGTGGTCTTCTAGCCATTAAAGAAAACATTGCTGAAAATATGTTAAGACAATAATGAAGAACCGTAGGCCAGAAAAAAACAGAAGGAATAGAGAAACAACCGTGGTAGAACTAAGACTGACCCAAAAATATATCCAAAACGGACGGGGGCGCCTTCGGAGTTATTAAGAAAAGCAACGCGGGGGGCTTTGAAATCAGGCCGAAAAAAAATGACCACGTAATAACTAGACCTATAGGATGTCTCCCGAAATATGGGAGGAAGAGGAGGAGGAGAAGGAGGAGGGAACTGAGCCTGAAGAGGGCTGAAGAGGAGAAAGCTTGAGGAGGAGGAGGAGGAGGAGGTAATTAAACCTGCCCTCCATCTGAAGTAGGTCCCTCATGAGACATCGCTCAATCTCCTACGACAGTCTTTAATGGGGCATATATGTGATCTTGGATGAGGCCTCTTCTCACACAGAGAGAGGGAGAGAGAGAGAGACAGAGAGAGAGAGAGATATTTTATTCATTCGTACGTTAGGCTGGTGTGTCTAAATTAGAGCTAATGGTAAAAGAGAGAGTGAAGAAGATATAGTGTAAATAGAGAGAGAGAGAGAGAGAGAGATTTTATTCAGACGTTAGGCTGGTGTGTCTAAATTAGAGCTAATGGTAAAAGAGAGAGTGACGAAGATATAGTGTAAATATTAGAGAGAGAGAGAGAGAGATTTTATTCATTCGTACGTTAGGCTGGTGTGTCTAAATTAGAGCTACGGTAAAAGAGAGAGTGAAGAAGATATAGTGTAAATATTAGAGAGAGAGAGAGAGAGAGAGAGAGAGAGAGAGAGAGAGATTAGAGAGACAGATTTTAATTTACGTTATGTCTCTAAATTAGAGCTAATGGTAAAAGAGAGAGTGATGAAGATAGTGTAAATATTGGTTCACATTTCTGAGTGGTTTCTCAGTTAGCAGCAATAACGATATTAGGACAATTGTAACTTTTGAATGAATATAACTAAAAGCAAATTCGAGACGTGAAACAATTCACAATGAATTTCTGAAGTTTGAAGCGCAGTAAAAAGGATAACAATTCGAAATTGTAGTAAAAAATGAGTCACAAAGAATTTATGAATTTTGAAGCGTAGTAAAAAGAATAACAGTTTGAAATTGTAGTAAAAAATGAGTCACAAAGAATTTTTGAGTTTTGAAGCGTAGTAACAAGAATAGTAATTTGAAGTCGTAGAGAAAAATGGGTCACGATGAATTCCTGATTTGTGAAGCGTAATATAATAAGAATAATAATTTTGACGTTGTAGAGAAAAAAATGAGTTACAAGGAATTTATGAATTTTGAAGCGTAATAATATAAGAATAATAATTGGGAGGTGTAGAGAAAAATGAGTCGTATCAATGCTTGAATCTGAAGCATAATAATAAAAATAATAATTTGAAGTTGTAGAAAAAGAGGAATCACATTGAATTTCAGGATTTTGAAGCATAATAATAATAATATAATAATAATAATAATAATAATAATAATAATAATAATAATAATAATAATAATAATTTGTAATTTGAAGTTGTAGAGAAAAATGAGTCACAAAGATTTTCTGTATTTTGAAGCGTAATGAAAAGAATATTAATTTGAAGTTTTAGAGAAAAATAAAGTCACAATGAATATCAGAATTTTGAAGCGTAATAATAATAATAATAATAATAATAATAATAATAATAATAATAATTAATTATTATTATTATTATTATTATTATTATTATTATTATTATTATTATTATTATTATTATTATTATTATTATTATTATTTGTAATTTGAAGTTGCAGAGAAAAATGCATCGCAATGAATTTCAGAATAATGAAGCTTAACGACAAAAACAATAAAATGAAGTTGCAGAGGCAAAATGCAGCATTCAAGCAAAACGGGGCAAAGAGGCGAACCAGAAGAACTTTTGACGAACATGGAAATAAAGAGAGACGAAAAGAAAGTCCGAGAGAGAGGGAGAGATAGCGGCAGCCATCTTGATGCCCGCCAATAACCGTAATGAAAATCCGGAATAGAGGCGGGAAACAGTAGACGGCGACGACGCAAGACAAAAGAGGCTAAGAGTGGTGGGAAAAGAGAGGAGGATAATGGTGGGTGAGGGGAAGAAGGAGAGAAGAGGGGGGAATTTTAGGGGAGTAATAATAATGGTCATGGTAATGATGACCTCATTAATGACGGGATGAAGCGGTGTCACCTATTCAGAACACGGCGGCAACGGGAAGTAATGATGATGATGATGATGATGATGATGATAACGATGGTGAATGTTGAATAGCAGGGAAAGTACGGTGATATTTTCGTCACCCCTCATCACTTAGGTTTTTTTTTTTGTGACAGAATAAGCTGGAAATTTGTCTCGTTAGTCGTAATAGTAAATGAAGTATTTTCACTTCAGTGCCAGCAATAATAATAATAATAATAATAATAATAATAATAATAATTATTATTATTATTATTATTATTATTATTATTATTATTATTATTATTATTATTATTATTATTATTATTGCCTAGTGGGCAGCGCGCTTGCCTTTCAATTGAAAGACCTGGGTTCGATCCTGATGTGAGTCAGAAATTTATTTCTGTTCACACGTGATTGTTATTATTATTATTATTATTATTATTATTATTATTATTATTATTATTATTATTATTATTTCCTTTGTTGGCAGCACCCTTGCCTTTCAATTGAAAGACCTGGGTTCGATCCTGATGAGAGTCAGAAATTTATTTCTGTTCCACGCGTGATTGTGTGTTGATTATTATTATTATTATTATTATTATTATTATTATTATTATTATTATTATTATTATTATTATTATTATTATTATAAAAGAAGTACTAAGTTAAAAGACCAACAACAGCGATTATAAAGACCATAACAGTTCCAATAATGGAAGTAAACAGTAACAACAAAAGCAATAATAATAATAATAATAATAATAATAATAATAATAATAATAATAATAATAATAATAATAATAATAAAGACTATACAGCATCAGGAAGACTTCGCCATTGAAAGCTCAAAGAGGGGACAGACCCCGCACTCAAAACAGCGGGAACGTCACCCAAAAGCTACGTTCTTTAGAGAGAGAGAGAGAGAGAGAGAGAGAGAGAGAGAGAGAGAGAGAGAGAGGAAAAAAAGAACAAAAAATAAGAGAGACCTGGCCTGGGACTCGGGCTCTTCAACCGAGAAACAATACCGTCTTTCACCTTTTTACATCTGGCTCTCGTCTCAGATGCGGAGAATCCACGTCTATGACTGGAATGGGGGCGTGGGGTATAGGACGAGGTAGAGGATGCTGTATCCTCCTCCCCTCCTCCTCCTCCTCCTCCTCCCGGTACCGGGTCTCCTTCTGAGTCGCCTCCCTCCGCCCATCTCAAGTCACCTCTACCTCTGTTTACCTTCCTGCCAGCCTCCTCCTACTCCTCCTGCTCCTCCTCCTCCTGCCTCATCACATCTTTCCTTAAATCGATCGAAAGCGTTCAATAGGAGACACCGTTGTATTTCTTTGGACAGCCTACGGTCTCTCTCTCTCTCTCTCTCTCTCTCTCTCTCTCTCTCTCTCTCTCTCTCTCTCTCTCTCTGTCAGGAAGGGGACGTGAAACAATGGAAATGTAGAGGAATTAAATGGGGGATGATGAGAGAGGGCGTATGAGGGGGGGGGGGGGGGAAGGAGGGGGTGCAGGTAGGCCATTAGAAAAAGAACAGAAGCCAGACTTATAAGGACAACGACAAAAGGAAGAGAAGAGGATCGAGATGCGGACAAAGACTAAGGAGCACAACATTAAAAAAATGAAAAATGAAAGGGAATGGGAAATGAAAAGGGGGAGCTTCGACATGCAGACGAAAGAAACGCCCCCTCAAAAAGTTGACGGATCGCGTCAGTCGTCGTCTGTGGAATGGCGTTAAATTTATGGTTCCTTTGATAATGAGGCATCGGGTGAAAAGTACAGCAATCGTCAAATCAGGAAAAGGGGGAAGGTTTGAAATGAAAGAAAGGAAAATGAAGGAAATGCGGTAAAAGTACCGAGGCAGTGTTTCGAATTTCAAAACGTGTCACATACATGACCGTAAGCCGTTCACTTAGAAACAGAAATATGTATCATCGACAATAAAAACTAGCTGGCGTGCACAGTGCAGTGTGAGAGAGAGAGTGTGTGTGTGTGTGTGTGTATGAGAGAGAGAGAGAGAGAGAGAGAGAGAGAGAGAGATTAACAAAAGACAAAACAAGGCCTTTATACGAATGCAAAGGTTTCTTATCAATAGGATGGGGATACTCGGGCGCTCTCTCACACTACATTTTTCCGTCCTGTGATGACAGGTTAGGAGATTCCGGGACATCCTCTCCTACCCGGCCACAGTGCCCGGCCAGAAACCCTATCCTCCTTTTCTTTATATGAAAAGAAAAGGAGAGAAAAAGAGGAAAAATATTAGACTGTTTTCAACAAAAGAAATGTCGGGGCCGTCTACGTTAGATATCGATTCGGATTCGTAGATGCCGCAGTCGGGGCCAACAAACAAGTATCGCGTAAATTTGCCTCTTGTGATGGGTCCTTCTTGCTTTTCGGCGGTGTTAGTTGAGGCACTGCTTTCTCTTCAGCTGCTTCTTTGCGCTTGCTGCCCCCTTTTTCACAAGTCTTCATCGTCAGTGTTCTAGACATCTCTCAGTATCTAGTCGCACCGTCTCCAAGCACTGGATGGGAGGCATAGATAAAAGTGCAATTAACCATTTAAAGAAATTATCATAGAACTTGAAGAAATCATTCTTCCAGCTTATGCTAAGTAACCATAACTAAGTTATAACAACATCTCTTTTGTGTATACTTTTCGTCTCTCTCCTCTTCTCGTGTTGAAATCGGGAACAATCCTCAGGTGATTTCATTAAATCCTTTGCCCTTTGTGAAGATTGTCATAACCAAAGGGAAAAGCAAATAACGATTGTCTTCCTTTCCTTGTAATTCTGATGCTGCTTTGGTCTGGTGGCTGATACTTTCCGCAAGCCAGTGGTCACCACTAAAAGTCTGATAAATCTTTAACATTACACAGCTTTTTCTCTGACAGTACTCACCACTAAAAGTCTGATAAATCTTCAGCAGTACACAGCTTTTTCTCTGACAGTTCTATGTACCATTCTCCTTTGGTTCTAATAGCCGAAGAAAATTACAAGTCCTCCCAATTAAAAATTCTGAATATACAATATTTTGCCCAAGCTCTCATTCTTCCATCTCAAAATGTATATTCTTTGGTCTTTCGTTTACTATTCCTTCATTTTTCTTACTTACAAGGGAATGGACGTCTTCCTGGATTCGCATTGCTCTGTGAGGAAGTGAGAACCTTCTTGGATTCCCCTTTCATTCTTCTATGAGGAAGTGAACACCTTCCTGGATTCGCCTTTCTGCCTTCTGTGAAGTAAATGCCGTCCAAGATTCTCCTCTCTCTCTTCTTTGAGGATTCTCTTTGGTGTCTTCTGTGAGGAACTAAAAGCCTTTCCAGATTTTCCATTTAGTTTTCTTTGAGGAAGTAAATGCCTTTTTGGATTCTTCTTTCCATCTTCCATGAAGAAATGTTTTCCTTTCCAGTTCTCATTTGCGTTTGTTTGTACGAGTTTAAACTCCTTTCTGTAAATCTGTTTCTTATACCTCTTACTAGGAAAAGAAAGTTTTTCTAGGTCTTATTCAGTATCTACTAGAAAGTCTGCGCCTTTCTGGATTCTCCTTTCTGTCCTCTATGTGAAAGTGAACAGCTTCCTGGAATCTGCCTTCAGTCTTTTGTTAGGAAATGAATGCCTTCCTGGATTCTCCTCTCTGCTTCCTATTCGAATGTGAACATTTTCCTGGATTCTCCATTCCATCTTCCAAGAAGGAAGTAAATGCCCTCCTGGATTGCAGTTTTTGGTTTTTCTTTTACGGGGAAAATAACAGGAGTCTCCTTTCCATCTTCTGTTAAGAAAGGAAAACCTTCCCTGTTATAATTTTTTTTTTATGAGGAAGTGATCACCCTCTGGATATCTCCATTCCATTTTCGTGGATATGAATACTTTTCTGGATTTTCCTTCCTTTCTTATATGAGGAAGTAAACACCTTGGATTTTCATTCCTATCACCTATGAGAAGTGAGTAACTTCCTGGATTTTCCTGTTTGCTTTCAGTAAGTAAGAGCAGCTTATGGAATCTCCCTTAGTCTTCCGTGAGGAAATGAAAGCTTTCCTGGGTTTTCCTTCCATCTTGAGTGAGGAAGTGCATGTCTTTCTGGAATCTCCCATCAGTCTTCTGTGAGAAATGAATGCTTTCCCGTATTCTTCTCTGAGACTCTTCATGAAAAAATGAACATCTGGCCTGCTTTATTTCGTTTCTTACGCAAGTCATCTCCCTTTAGAAATCTATTTTCTGCTGTCCACGTGGAAATGAACATCTCCTCAGGTCTTGTTTAGTAGTTCCGATAAAGTGAAATTCTTCGTGAATTCCTCTTTCTGCCTTCCACGAAAAAGTGAACAGCTTCGTGGAATCTCTTTTCAGTCCCCTACAAGGAAATGAATGCCTTCCCAGATTCTTCTTTCCTTGTTCAATGAGGAGGTGGGCTCCTTCCTGGGTTGTACTTTCCATGTCTTTTACGAGGAAGTGAACGCTTAGGATTTTCATTTCCACGATGATGAGGAGAGGAACACTTTCCCAGTTGTCATTCTTCTTGACGAGGAAGTGAGCAGTCTCTTGGGACTTTTCTTGCCTGTGTTCTGTTATTGTTATTATTATTATTATTATTATTATTATTATTATTATTATTATTATTATTATTATTATTAAGAAGGTGAACCCTATTCATATGGAACAAGCCTACCATACAGCCATACAGGCCATTGACTTGAAATTCAAGCTTCCAAAGAATATGGTGTTCATTCGAAAGAAGCAACAGAAGGTAAAAGGAGATACAGAAAGAGGAGATCAGTTATTAAAAAAAACAGATAAATCAACAAATGAATAAATGAATAAATAAAAATACAAGTAAATTATAAAAATACAAGGAGAATTGCATATAGAAATGAGCTCCTTCCAAGATACTCCGGTTTGCGTTCCATGAGGAAACGAACCCGCTTTTTGTACCCTCCTCCATTCCGTCATCACGAGGAAGATGTTATTCCCTTTTTACAAGGACCGTGAACGCAATCCTGGATTCTCCCACGCCTTCTTCTTTCCTTTCCTTTCAGGAAGGGAAAGAACGACTTTGCAGGGATTCTCGAGGGCGTTTATAATTTCGCGTTGTCTGAGCGGCAGTTCAATTCGTCGTGTCCTTTTGTAAACATGATTGGAATTTCCCTCTGCCGTATTCTTATGCGGGGTTCCTCTCGTTTAATATTTGTAATATGTAACCTTAAGTTCCCCCCGCCCGTTGTTGATTCAGTGGATGAGATCGCAGGATGGGCACCGTCTTCCCCCTTCGCGTTGTCCTTCGTTTATCTCGTGTTTTAATTGTTTGCTCCTTGTATTTCATGACTCCGGTTTGATTTATGTGACGATCGCCAACGCATAAAACAAATTCCACCAATATAGATTATAATCACGATGATAATAACGACGACGAAGGTGGTGATGATGATGATGATGATTTTTGATGATGATGATTTCAGCAGTGACATTAATCATAATAATACTATGGGATAGCAGTGATTATGAGAATGATACAAAGAACTCTGTTATATATTAATAATAATAATAATAAAATATGATGTCGAACTAATCCAATATCAATGATGAAAATGATGCTGCAGATACTCGCAATAAACAGTAATCATATATTTCCCGGGTAATGTTCTCCATCTTGACAAAGAAGCATAAATCTCATTTACCTCAAATCCCCGGGATAAAAAGGATTTTATAGTCGTAATTTTCCTTGTTTATTTTTCAGTCTTTTGCTGGGGTCTAACAGACAGGATGGCTCGTTCTCTTCTACAAAGGTTTAACGAATTTCTTTTTCTCATTTTCTCTCTCATCCCTCTTCGTGCTTTACGTCTGGACGACCCTTGCTATGGAGAAAGTACAGCCTTATGGAAATTGATCGATCAGTGTTTGGTTGGGGCGTAAGTTTGGTATACGAATGGAAAGACTGTTCCTTTCTAACTCTTCGTTACTTTTGAACTTTCCACATTTAATATCCACATTGGTTCCCTCTTTCTTTTCGGTAATCTCTTCTTAACGTGCTTAAGTAAAGGTAATTTTTGTGTTTCATATTAGATTCCGTTATTATATTTTCATGTTGAATAATGTCCTTGTTTCATTTATACTCGGGTGGAAACTTCGTTGCTCCATCCTCCTTCGCTTGTCAAAAGCGTATTTCAAAGATACTTAGTAACAGCTCACCGTGGCTTCACAATTCAACAGATACTGCCTGTATGTAAGTCAAGGATACCAATGTCAGCCAGTCCTGTCAGCTCTCCATGACGTTCATTTCGAAATTGTAAATCTCTTTGATTTACTCTGCGTTTCCCAAATCACTTGAACTGGCCGTTAAAGATGATGATTGTGACAAAAAGGAAGCAAGCTAGAGTAAGAACCTTCACTACCGTAAACAAATCACAGGAAACACTAGATATCTCGAACGCGTCATTCAGAATGTGAACGTAAGACTCCGAGATTTCTCATAGAAAACGGGACGCAGCAGCAACGCCGGGAGACTATCAAATTTGTCTCTGTACATCCACCTTAATTTATTACAGACTTTAGGAGAACATCAGAAAGGGAGAAGGAGGAACTAGTTCCGTTAATTAGATGTGTCCAATTCCATAAGATTCTTTTCCCTTGAATAAATCTACATGGTAATTGCCTCATTGGGTGTATTGGCGAAGGGGACATTGTGGAGGGCCGGAAATCTGAAGAAAGATAAAATATAACGGAACTGTGTAAGTGGGAGTGGGAGAGGGAGCGGCCATCTTGAGAAATAAAGAGATAAATTTTGATGAGGGAAAGAGAGAAATTCGAGAAAAGCGGGTTGTTGAGTTAGACGAAGAGCAATGATTGAATTCTGCCCCTTCGTGTTCAGAACCGTTTACAATTCAGTGATAATGTTAGAAATATTTGTTTGCTCGTACATTTTCCAGCAATAATAATAATAATAATAATAATAATAATAATAATAATAATAATAATAATAATAATAATTGTGAAGAAATCCACAGTGGTGTAGATGTGAATGTATATTTTAGGGATGTATACAAAATAAAATATATATTTACATCTACACCACTGCTGTGGATTTCTTCACCATTTTGGTGACTCGTGCTAATATGAGATTTTTATGAATAACAACAATAAAAATAAAAGTTGACGGACTCCCAATCATTCTCTCTACTTCAATTTTTCATCTTGGCACCAACCATCCCAACCCAGAACCGGAGAAGCAGATGAAGGAGGATTCACTGGAGCAAAGTGTTCCTCGTACTTTCGCTCGGCTGGGACTATTGTTCATTGCGAGGCGCATCCAGATGAGAGAGTTTGTCGACGCGCCTTCCTGATATAGCTGACATTACCGTATGGGCCTCGACTGAAAAGGCTCCCTAGGCTTCCTGTCTTGGGTTTTAGGGCTTAGTAACGCTCGGGCTCATTGGGTGGTGTTGGTCGTGTGGTGTGCTTGAATGTTGTGGTGTAAATGTTGCATGTTTATGTTGTAATTTTGTAGGGGATTTTGTTTCTTCATTAATGAGCTGCCTTCCTCTGATGTAGGACGGTCGTGTGGTGTGCTTGGATGTTGTGTTGTAAATGTATGTTTATGTTGTAATTTTGTAGTGGATTTTATTTCTTCACTAATTAGCTGCCTCCTCTGAGGTAGGACGACTTCAGAGTAAAACAAGGGAGAAATCTCTGCCACATTCGTCCATTAAGTCCTGCATTAAAGATTAGGACATTCACCCATTGATTACTGCACTAAAGATCAGTAAACTCACCCATTAATTGCTGCACTAAAAACCACTACATTCACCCAATAATTACTGCATTAAAGATTAGGACATTCACCCATTGATTAGTGCACTAAAGATTAGTTCTTGTTTCCTTCACTAATAAAGAAGTATTATCATTCATAGTTCGACCTTTCTATCTGCATTCTTCGCTCTATCTTCATTTCTCTCCCAGGACGTCCGAATAACATTTTTTTTGGCCAGCCTTCCATCTCCTGTTGTCTCAGTATGCCAGACTAACACTCAACTCTTTGATACATCGTTTTGCCATTGCTAAGCTTTTCATTCTCACCTTTTTAGTCCCCTTTATTCTGAACATACTCTACACCGAACCATTTCAACAATTCTTACCCTTTTTTCATTTACATTGATCAGAATCAAGCAACACTATATATATATATATATATATATATATATATATATATATATATATATATATATATATATATATATTATATATATTGTGTGTGTATATATATATATATATATATATATATATATATATATATATATATATATATATATATATATATATATATATATGTATTATATATATATGTGTGTATGTATATATATATATATATATATATATATATATATATATATATATATATATATATATGTGTATATATGTGTGTATGCATATATATATACATGCATGTATATAT
Source organism: Macrobrachium rosenbergii (assembly GCF_040412425.1). Classification (NCBI taxonomy): domain Eukaryota; kingdom Metazoa; phylum Arthropoda; class Malacostraca; order Decapoda; family Palaemonidae; genus Macrobrachium; species Macrobrachium rosenbergii. The sequence continues at coordinate 52,697,839 of NC_089783.1, read as the reverse complement.
ATTATATATATGTGTGTGTATTTATGCATACATACATACATACATACATTATATATATGTATATATATACATATACAAATACACATATAAATACACACACACGCATATATATACACATATACAATCATCCGTATCCAGAATCAAAGGAATAGCCGATTCGATCATGGTTGTCCGTTATGAAATATCTCCATAGGACAAGGCAATATTTCCCAACAAATCGGCTCTTTATCATAATTCGTGGGCAATTTCCCCGTAATACATTGACATATTTTTACCTCATCGTTGGTTTTGTTAAAAATAAATCCGTATTTCCCAATATGATAAATTTGCGGCCGTTCTCTACGTGAATCACTGGATGAGATAAAATTGTTTTATTTTTTTTTTTGTTTCTCGATAAATATTACTACTCCGTATCCAACACAAGATCCAGAATTCTAACCCAGTGAATGAGAACGTAATTAAGTTTACAAAGGAAAGGTTTAATCCATCAGATATGCAGCTTTGTCAGTTTTAGCAGAAATTTTCCAAGCACAATAACTTTTTGCTTCTCCAACATTCTCACACATTTCTGGTCTTTTTTTTTTTTTAATATTATTTCTGTATTAGTCGTCTCTTCTGTCATTAATTCTATTCTTGCAAATTTTTTTTTTATCACATTTCTCCTCTCCAACTTTACGCTTGTAACTTCTTCCTCCTTATTTTTTTTTTCAAGTTCACAGTATTCTGTCATGCAAGCGATTTTGTGTTTTAGTTTTTAGACTATTTTTAATACTTATTTTCTTACGAATCGTCGTATTTGTTCCCGTATTCTTTAAAATCCAAGTTAACTTAGATCCAAATTTATTATTATTATTTATTATTATTACTTTCACGCTTTAGGTCGTTGTACTCATTTTATATCTTCTCAAGTTTCATAATTCCATATCGACTCATTTTCTCTTTTCCTTTCTTATTCAATAAATTTATTGTGAGCTCTTTTTATTCACCCCCACCATTCTAACTCCCAACCCGTATGATTACCTCCCATTCCTCTTTCCTCTTTTATTCCCTCCTCTTCCTCCTCCTTTCTTGACCTTTTTTATCCGCCGGGCTCCCATCTTTCCCTTCGGGTTTCCCTTTTCCGCCTTTTCCCAGGGGCGACCCCAAGGACCGGCGGAGGATTTCTTTGGAGAACTTTCCCGGAAAGTGACACGCGAAGTTTAAGATAAAATTGGGGCCAAAGCATCACTTAATGCGAGATTGAAACCCCCCCAAACAACCTTAAGAAACGACAAAGAGTTAAGCAGTATTCCGGAAATGTTTTTCTGCCATTTTGCCGCTGGACTCAGACGTTGAGCAAAAACGGAGAGGGGGGGGGGAAATGTAACCTGATTTTGTATTCCTGAAAATGTAAAGGGATTTGCTTCTCAAGGTAGAATGGCACGAGACGAATTCGTTCGAGAAACACTCGGAAGCGGATTTATAATAATTAGGATAATCTAATGCTTGAGTGTGAGGCAACGCGGAAATGTGATAGTGAGCATTGTGATAAAGCTAAAAGACCCTATGAAGATAAAAAAAAAAATAGACTAGCTCAACGAAGAGAGAAAACATTTATGAGCATAAGACACGAGATCAATAAGAAAGGATACTTTCTTGGGATAATACTTTCACTTCGCAAAGGAAATTAGAAGAAAGAAGGCTGTAGGATAAAGCATCAGACGCCCGGTGTGATACAACCACAGTGAGTTACTGGTCCTGTTATAACACCGCCCAATACTGTTTGATCTTTAGACCCTTTTCGTATGCACACAACTATGGACAGTGTAGTTTTATCTTCACACGCCCTCATTTTCTGTCGCACCTAGACACCAGAGTGCACCAAAACCCTTCTTCGTTCGTATTTCCCGTGTCTAGTAGTTCGTCTCATGGTAAGAACTTCCTCTCGTATTATATCATACGAGAGTTCCCGGTTAAGTAAGAGCAAGGCGGGAAAGCCGTTTTATCAGGGAGTTAAGTTGCTTTCGCCTATGACCGCACGTCTCATTTGAATATTTGCTGTCTTGATACGTATCGTCCTGGTGCTCCACCACTAACCCGTACTTGCGTTTTGATTTTTATTTATTTTTATAAATCTGTTAGTCTGCGCTTTGGTTATTGTTCATCAGATTGATTCGATGGAATTTGTTTCTGTCTTCAGTTATTTTATTTCCCACCTTTAGGCCTTACAGTTTTTTCAACAGAAAGCTGGAGTTTTGTTATATGGTGGGGCAAACCAGCACAGCTCAGTGCCCGTCCCAAGCCCGGACAGATAGGGAGGGTTGGAGCAAGGAAGGGCATCCTTCCGTCAAACATCTGCCAAAAACTAATTATGACACCAAACGTTCAAGACAGAAATAGCTGAAGGAGACTCACTAAAAACAGGTACCCCGACTAGGGACTAGCTTAGAAGAAGACCTGGCCTACATCACACAGAGATGACAGGAAACTCCCATTCTTTGTTAACTTTGCGAAAGAGTGATGTGATTATTCAACACTGATCACAGTGTTCCTGACCATCTCAGTAATTGATCTTTAGTTTCACAGCACCGCTAATCCTCCCGACTATTAACACAGAATACTTTTCCTTTTTTGTTCATTTGACCACTTTCATTGTTATAAGGTATGCCCTCGCCCCTTCCCCAGCTATTCATCTATACAAAGCCAGCTATGGTATAGTCCCTGTGACAAAAAAAAAAAAAACCACCTTACGCTGGTGAGTTGAGCTTAGTTGTTGAGGGATCTGCCGCTTCGTCTGCTAAAAATGTTCTCTCCGTCTGACCCACGGTTGAGTAGCTTCTTATTCGTGTTGATTGGGCGCATCAGTCCCTTTTAGACTCATTCTCATGTTAGCTATCCTTCTTTCGAGTTTTCTGGTAATTGTTTTCCCTTTGATATCTGTGAAGAATATGTATTAACATATCTTGAAGAAATTCACCTGAATTTAGCTTCCTTCTCTTTCCCACCTTGATGGATCCGCAGCTTGCTTACGTTTTTAGTGAGTGTGTAGGGAAACATGAGTATATATGCATTTATTGTATGAGTGTGTGCCTTTGTGCAGCTTTTAATTTCTTTTCCATTCACTCATCACCAAATCGAACGACCTATTTGGTCCCAGTGGTAGGCTTCTAGCCTAGACCTGTCATGTCATCCAGATCCTTCGGGCCAGCCCTGTGAGAGCTGATAGTCAGCTCAGTGGTCTGGTTAAACTTTTTTAATATAATAATAATAATCTCTTAAGGAAGTGGTTCGTCTTTTTGGTTCCCCAGACGGCTGCAGTTTTCCTGTTAAATCAGTTGTTTTGGAGAGGAGGAGGAGGAGGAGGAGGAGGAGGAGGAGGAGGAGGAGGAGGAGGAGGAGGAGGAGGAGGAGGAGGAGGAGGAGGAGACAGTTCAGATGACTATGTCTACAAATAGACATACCAGCAACCTTCAGTTTGCTTAATTCAGTGACTTCTTCTATCCGCCTGCTGGCTAATTTTGTAATGTATTTTTTTTTTTAGTTCTGCTTTCCCCGCTCATATAATTTTCTTTCCTTCAAGAATTAATTAATCCTCAACCATTTTACTTCTCCGATTTTCTCGTTTCTATCGAATTGCCCATAGATCACTAGCCGATCCAGGGGGCGGGGCACCTGGGCAATTGCCCCCCATGAAAAATAATGACAAAATAATAATATTGAAGATTTAGATAATAATAATAGCATAAATAAGAAATATAAAAATGGAAAAAAATATAGAAAATAATTATAGAATTAAAAATAAAATTGAGAGAGAGAATATTATATATACATATATCTATATATAATATGAAAATTGGTGCCCCTCCCCATGAAATTTTTATGGATATATAGTGCCGTGGATGAAAAGGAAAAAAAATATAATTGCGATGCTTATAGTTAACAACAGTGAAAAAAATATCCCACTGAACAGAAGTCATAGTTATACTTGAGAAATGCGTATAGATAAAATATACTAGAAAATACAGTTCAGTAACATGTTACCTTCAAGAAAAAAGTAATAAGGTAGAAGCAGTGTTGCAGTTAATAACAGATTGCATGGAAGCAACAATTGATAGGTCAAAATGTTATCTTTAACCGAAAAGAAACTGTCCGTTCATTTCAGACTTAGCAATTAAGACAGGGCTTGTTTTAAGGGAAGGTTTAATTTCAGCTTAATGTTAAGGTCTCACATGTTACATAAGGTTCTCCCCAAAGGCCAAAAATTACTACCAAAGACAAAAAAAAAAAAAAAAAAAAATGAGAAGGGAGACGAAAATGCCTATAATCTAGGCTGTCCTCCTCTCAAGTGTCCATTAACTCTGAACTTCAAAAAGCAGGGAGAATATAGTAAGTATTATTTGCCTTTGATGTCGCGGAGGCTCACTCTCAACCAGGTTTTTATCATTTCTTTTCAACTTCCACGGAGTAACAAAGAACAAGGAAAAATGAATTATCAGCTGAATGCTGGATAAGAGTGGTAATTTCTCCTTTCATACAGGGAAGAACATAGGCGCGTGAATGCGTAACAAAGCATTTCAAAGTAGCGGGGAGAAAGCCCTCAGAGTGCATTCACTTCGTATGTAAGTCATGCAGTTTTTAAAATATGATTATCAGGATTCCTTACGATGTAGATCTACTGGTGATCTACCGCGTAATGTCACTCGAATCTGTTATAATTTCATATCAGACTGTGATAAGAATTCCGCCTATAACAGACTGTCGATTATCTGTGGTAAGAATTCCGCCCATATCAGACTGTCGATTATCTGTGGTAAGAATTCCGCTTATAACACACTGTCGATTAACTGTGGTAAGAATTCCGCCTATAACAGACTGTCGATTATCTGTGGTAAGAATTCCGCCTATAATAGACCGTCGACTATCTGTGATAAGAATTCCGCCTATAACAGACTGTCGATTATCTGTGATAAGAATTCCGCTTATAACAGACTGTCGATTATCTGTGGTAAGAATTCCGCCTTCAGAGCTCCTATTCGTGGTATTATCCTTTGCATTTTTATCAGGTTATTCATGTCTGCTCTTTGTAATTCACTTGTCTAGTGCTATGGCATAGGACTATCATTTCCTTGACAATTGCTTACTATTAATAAATAAACTTGTTAACTGCTGGCGACATTACTGTCAACTAAAAAACCTAGTGAAAGAAAATCACATATAATTGAATGGGTGGCGAATTAATTTTGTTCTTATTTCTTAGCATAAAATACCTGCAATTTATTCTCTCTTTCTAAAACATTCGAATTAAGACCATCACATCTGCTGCCAGTACTTTTCCTATGAATATAAGCAATCAAGAGTCTCCGAATGACTAAAGAGCATTGCATCCCTGAGAATCAGAGGTTGATAACCGGGTTTTACTATCTCACTTCTAAAGTGTCGTCTAATTCTATCCCTTGTGAAGCGTAGCTCCTATACCGTTGGTATGTCCCGCGTTGCACTGAGCCATTTCAGTCATAATTCCTGTGTCAGAGCCGAGTATGTATAATAGACTAATTGAAACATAGTCATAAATTGTTACTCCCTGGATCGTCATCATTATGGTAAACATCTTTGAATTCTATCAGCTGGAACATCAGTGACTTTAACTGAACGTTCTACCCATGTGCCTCCTAATTTTCCAAACTTCTGCAAAATACCTCAAATACTTCCTATAACATACTTCGTGTGAACAGTTCGGATAGTGGGAACGCGTGAAAGATGAAACCATAACCAAAGTAGACACATTTTCCATTTTCATTTGTATTTTGATTAATTTGAGAAATACCGCACTTCGAGTATCGATTGTTACATTACGTCTTTTCATTTCACCAAAAAGGGTTTTGGCATAATTCCTAATTTCTTTTTAATTATCATTTTTAGTCAATTCCCACAGTCGTGTTATAAAAGAGAATCTATAGACACAACATAACCTGCATATCTAACACACACACATCCCTAAAAAAAAAAAGCCCTACCCAAAAAGACAGAATTGTAAGAAATACGAAAAAATAAAGATTAAAAACGAGGCGAGTATAGAAAAGCGGGACATATTTAGCCTCAATTAATATGTAGGCCTCTTGTGCCTAGGCCGGAGGGATCGGGAGAGAGCCAAGCTCCTTTTTCCGTGCTCCAAAAGATGGTAAACACTGAAGGAGTGGGAGCGAGAGCCCTCTCCAACTCCCGGAGTGAGAGAGAGTGTCAGAGATGGAAACTCGACTTAAAGTCTTACTTAACTAAGCGTAGCTACTCAAGTTCCAACTCGAGTCTCCTCAGTCAGCCCCCTTGAAGAGTAATTAAAAATGAAAGAGAGAGAGAGAAAAAAAAATAAAGTTGAAAAGCTAATCAACTGTTTTATTTTAGGTTTTTGTGGAAATATTTTGAAACGAAAACTTGATTACCACGATCAGTAATATCAGATGCAAGGTGGCTGGCTGTAAGTGAAATACTGCATATGAGTAGTGTTATTACGGAATGTGATCATCCTCACTAATAACAACATCATCAATAATAATAATAATAATAATAATAACAATAACAAAAATAATATCATAATAATCACGTCATTTTTTTAAAAAAACAAAGTTCGCGATTGCGTTACGCCTTTAAACAACTTTCCTAACGAAATAAGGTATAGTTTCTTAAAATTAAAATTATTCATCATTGCAAACATTAGTAAAATCCCGCAGTTAAGTTTGATATATATATGTATATTAAGTTTTATATATATATAAACAGTAAACCACAAATATCTTTTAATATCGATTTCACTATACCTTGGAAATACCTGAAAACCCAAATGGAATTTTAATTGCTAAGTGCACTTATCAAATAAGATTCCCTTTCGGTGTCAACTATTGCAAAAGTATCGTGGATTATAAGAGACATTTGTACTTATTATCGGTATATATATGTGTGTGTGTTTGTGTTTGTATTTGTTTGTGTTTGAGTTAGTGTCAATTTGTCTTTGTACCATAATAAAAGGTAATTATTAAGACAGTTAGCTGTAACAAACTGTGTCTTCCAACCACTTATTTAGATTCAAGGCAACCTACCGAATGTAACATTCACCACCAAGAGAACTTCTATGCAAATTTTGGAAATTTGTGGCCAAATCCTTACTAATTTAGGCCTTCACTTCAAGTGCAGAATTTGCCACGACAGTGTGTTAATTTGTTTACTTTTTTGAGGTCATCCCTCTTTTGTTTACTTGGCCTGGAAAAGATGATGAAGAGGAAGCGAGACCTAAACCATAAGTTGACCAACTGCTTAACTAAAATCACCTTGAAGAAGAAAATCAATGGCCAATGCAGTAACAGGTAATCTTGCCACTTAGAGCAGAACGTCATGCCAAAAATCAAGACTTTTAGGTAATTGATATCGTATATCTTGTAATGAACCAAACTTGTATAAAATGTATGGGTCTGAGTTAGAAAACTGCCATGCATTACCATCACAAATACGCCATGCACATCCTTCACTGGTTTGACATCAGCATAATTGAGTAAAGCTAACTTATGTTTGGAATTATGTCACTTGGAAAGATGTGGCAACTGATGGAACAATTTTCACACAATCCTATTCCTCCTTATCTTCCACAGGGAACTGATCCGCAAAGCGAAGTGCCACTACCCACTAACATTTCTTGCTTCCTCCTTCAACAATGTCTGCTGTTTTGAAAACCATCGTGAGTGGTACCTTTAGTGATAAAGACATTAGAAAATCCACTACTTTACTCCCAAGTAGTAGAAAACATTGTAATATCTATGAAAACATTGAATTTTATAGTCAAATACTGAATGACAGAAGCACAAAATATGCCTAGCCCTATTGTCATGATAATGTATGAGTACTAAATCATATAAAAATATCAACTACCACATCTTTCCCTATTGTTGACCAGAAGGCCGATTCTTCCCAGTCAGAACTCGAGAAATTCACTGAAAGAATAATTCAGGCGTTCTGATTGGGTAGAATCTTGAGACCTTCTTGTCTACTGGAAGCTCTAGACTGAACCGTCTTTTCTATAAAGCTGCTCCCTAACTACCAATCATTAGTGTCCCAGTGTAAATTGTAGATATTTTTTTCTCATGTCTAAAGAATAGTTTTAAATAGCACATGGTGCCAACACATGGTAGTTTAAGAGCGGCTGTAAACACCGGGAAGGGCATTTAAACTGACACTTATTAAAATCTATAGGAAGAACTACAGACCAAATAACACCATTTCTCAACCATTGGAGAGATAGGTATGCTAAAGTTCTGTGTGTTATTTTACAGTATTACAACATTACTCTGTTAGAATTGTTTCCATTTTTATATGTACACTTCCAATGGATACTATACTTCTCTTCTTGATTAATGAAACCAAAGCAAATACAATGGATCACGCTTTGATCAAGTGTCACATACTGTTTCTCACAGATTGAAATTACACAAAAACATTTTGATAGCAACTTAGGTCAGGTAAATATTAAAACTGTTATTTTCTAATTATAAGATTCTTTTAGAAAAATTTGGTCAAGAATACCATCACACGTCTGCACCTTCTTGGTATCCCTCATCAGGTGAATCCCGTGCTGTGATACGACTCAACTTGCTGCTGTGGCTCTGGAGAGGTTGTGTTGGTAGATAAGTAGTGGCTGAGGTGGTGGTAGGAGTTGGGGCTGGAGCTGGAGCACTCAACATTGGGGTACCACTAGACCTTCTCTGTTCTTGTGCAATGAGAGGTGTTCCCTCAGAACCAAAATGCCAGGCTCGGGGATGTCTGGTCATTGTAGGAGTCCCATCCCCAGGAATAATTTCGGGGGCACTTGATCTCATTTTCATTGAACGAGGTATTGTCCCGTAATGAGGAACAGGTACTCCACTTACTGAGGTATATGTCTGTCCAGGACCAATTTGGCTAAATGAGTATAGCTCTGAGTAATCTGGGGCAAAATCTGGAAGATATGAAAGCCTGTGGTTGAGGTGACGTTGGGATGAAGACTGGAGTCGTTGTTGTACAAGAGCATCACAGGTTGGAGTAAGAGGCTCATGAAGTGATCTGTGCATGACATGCTCTGGGGCTGCTGAGTCTAATACAGCATGAACTCTTTCTGGTTCCCACATAGTTTCAAAAGGACATCTTCCTAGAGACGTTTTATGGTCATCACTGTCTAAAGATACTGCATGACTGCGATCCTGACTGGCAAGTCTTGGAGTTCCGCTACATACAGAATGTTCACTTCCTTCATCTGCTGTACATATTCCTCCAACTTCTTCATCAGAGTTATAATCAGCTTCACAGAGTAAATCTGGATTGTCTGATGTTGCTATGACAGAACCACCAACAAATGCTGAGGGAGTATATGGTAAGTCAGCTATGCGAGTTTCTGTGGCTCCATTTACACTAACAGTTTTAATAGGCACAGGTGTGTGAGAGTTTCGACGTCGAACAACAATGATAAACACACCAATGAGAATAACTAGCACAACTACTAATACTGCAGCAATAACTGCTATCTTGTCTATAGATAAGCCTGCAAATCCTGAAGAACCAGGTGCAATACTCAACTCAAAAGTAGCACTGGCACTGCCTGCAGCATTTGTTGCTGTACACTTGACAGCTAGCCCTGAGTCTTGAACTTTGGCGTCAGTAATAAATAATAAGCTACCACGTTCTTCACTAGCTTCATCTAAAATGAAACCATGAGCTCCTCCTTCTGAAATCAGTGAACCATTAGAAACGGGTAATTCTCTGACATACCAAGATACCCGAGGAGTTGGCAATCCCCCTACAGGACACCATAAAGTAGCATTTTCTCCTTCTGCACTGTCCACTGTTCTTCTAGTTGGGAGGATCTCGGGAGGACAAGCAAACTCTTCCTCCTTCAAATTGTCAAACCTCTCACCCTGTATCCTGAGAGGAGTTGCACAGGCAGGAGATTCTACATGGGGCACTCTTTTCTCTACTAGCCATTCTCTTAACTTTCTTAAACGGCAGTCACAGGTCCATGGATTATCATGCACTGTCACTGCATGCAAGTTTTGCAAACTTTCTACAAGGCGTGGTTTCAGTTCTGTCAGCCTATTACCATGAAGTTTCAACTTTTCCAGTTTAGTAAGTGGCTCAAAAGCACTGGCATCAATCTTAGAAATATGACAGTCACTAATGTCTAGCGTTTTAAGAGATTCAAGGTATTTAAAGGCATCCGAATCGATATGTTTCAATGAATTTCCACTGAGATACAACTCCATTAATGCTGGTGTGTGTTGAAAAGCATAGACTGGTATTTGCTTAAGTTCATTCCTACTTAGGTCAAGCGTTACTAAGTTTGTAAGAGAAATAAATGCTTCGATATCAATTTCGTGAAGGTTGTTATTCTGTAAGAATATTTTCTGAAGATTTATCAGGCCCTCCTGTGCAAAGCTTCTACTTGGGAGTCTTTGAATATTGTTTAAAGAAATATCTAAGGCCTGGGTTGCAGGATCTATATTAGAGGGCAAAGCCATTAGTTGTTTATTTACACATTCTGCTGTCTGCTTACCCTGTTTCCATTTACAAGAACAAAAGGTAGGGCAGTCACTGGCAGAGGCAGCTAGAACAGCAATTGCCAGCAAGAAAGCTAGCGTTCTAAGTGTGCCCGTGGGGCTCATGTTTGAAGCAGTTGTCTTTTGATGACTTTCATGGTCTCCTTTATACTGAAATTGATAACCACCGCTCCATCACATGCTACAGTTTACTACAGGGGCGAGAAATTCGAAAGGAAAATCACTCACTGATAAAGCAATACCTTTTTCCAGGCACTTCATTGCAGGCTACTCGTAATGCTCTCACAGTCAATGAAATACACATGTTTAAAACTCACGACGAACTTGGAAAGATTCTCCCATCCACTCAACAACACACCATCACCACTGACGTCACCAGTCTCCATGTATGCCTCGGGAGAAGCTAATGGCGGTGGCTGGGGTGGTAACGGCGGCTGAAACAGGGAGAGAGGAATACTTTGCATAGCAGTGATTCATGCAGTCTCTTAACTTATTGACATCGGTGGATGCAATGCCCTAATTCTTAATGAGATCTGCTACTACTTCTGAAAGTTACGATCAGATTCATTTGCAAAGTCAGTCATCATTTTCACATTCCTCGGCATGTCATCTGTTTCTTAGAATTTCTAAATGTTAATTTTTAACATTTTTGCATCACAACTTGTGGT
>NC_089783.1:52641624-52684124 GCF_040412425.1 Macrobrachium rosenbergii | reverse complement strand
GAAGGAAATGCATACATATGCATATAAAGTATGCATTGTGTTGATAGGGTACAATTTTTTCCTCATATACTTCAATATTCTCGGTATTAATTGGTAAAAGCATTTCTGTAAATTCACGTAACAAACAATAATAATACTATTTGGGGTCCTAAAACGTAAAATTAGGAGAGAGAGAGAGAGAGAGAGAGAGAGAGAGAGAGAGAGAGAGAGAGAGAGAGAGAGAGAGAGAGAGACTACAGTACGTTGAATTTACCACTAGTATAGTTATGTAGGGACAGGCCTTATGATTTAGTTTCTTCAGGGGGACAGAAAGTAGGAAATCTTTTCCACTTGAAACCCATTCTGATATGCAGAAAAAAACCGCTATTTTATAGAAACAGCAACTTTAAATTTCAGTAGGTAAATTTGTTTATCCTTCATATTTAATGATTTGTTTACTATAGGAGTTGGAGACTATATTACTGCCCTTTAGAATACTGTAATTTCAGAATCTCTCCAAAGTTATCGCAAGTCAAGGGAAAAGAACACACTTTCTTTTTATTAATTTAAAATGGAAATAAAAATTAATGTCAGTACAAGTTAAGTACACCTTAGTTTAACCAGACCGCTGAGCTGATTACCTAGCAACGGGACCTACAGCTTATTGTGGAATCCGAACCACATTATACCGAGAAATGAATTTCTATCACCAGAAGTAAAATGTCAGCATAAATCGCATTGCAATCTTATAACAAACGCGACGGTAGCAGAGTGAGTTGGAGAGTTGAGAGTTGCGTTCTGTGAAACCAGTATAAATTGAAAGTAAATGTGGCATATTCAGAAAGCCAATATGGTTCCTTGCTTGACTTCACGAGAGCTGATCTCGGAATCTCGAGTTTCAGTTTGGAAGGGTAAAACAAATACGTCTTGTTACGGTCCTCCGGCAAAGTGAATTGAGAACTTACGTAATACGTATCCCCGCGCTCTCTTCCTCCCTCCGATGCAATAAGATTTTTTGAGGAATGACCCTCCCGGTCTAAGGTTCGCATCTTGATCAAAAATGTCGTCCGGATCGAAAAACTCATCCATGGCACATGCTCTTCAGATCCATTATTCATAACCGAGGCTGAATGGCAAAACCCCGCAATGCAGTCTCCAGACGCAAGTTTCTTCATATCAGTCGCTTACATTGATTTATTGTTATTTGGTCAGCTTTCCAATACTTGAACAAAGTATCGGCGTAACAGAATTCAAAAACTCCCATGATTTCTTTTTCGGAATCAAGACTTCGAGTGTAAGTTTCGAAAGGGGGCCCGCGATGTAATGTATGTTTTCTGACGTTTCGGGGTGTGGTAATGGTATTTTCCCTCCGGGGGTGACCCGTACGTGGTATTTCTACCAAGTGAACAGCAATGAGTATCACAGATTGTGAAGAGAAAGGATGAATACGGTTCGGTTATGTACAGAAGTAGGAAAAACACTGGAAGGCTGGTCGCTAATGGAGTAAGGAACAAATGATGGCCACTTGCCAAATTTTGTCTAGATCGGTCAAGCGGTTACCACATAAGTTACAAAGGGAAGGGGAAGGGAATGGGGTACATTTTTGAAACCTACCATGTTATCTATGCTGGGTCACGTGATAAATTTCGTAGGTCGGTGAAACGGTTACCACGTAAGTTACAAAGGGGAAGGGGTACAGGTTTGAAACCTACCCTATTGTCTGTGTTGGGTCAAATGATGGCCAAGTGCCAAATTTGATCTAGATCGGTCAATCGGTTACCACATAAGTTACAAAGGGAAGGGAGAATGGGGATAGTGGAAAGGTGAGTGGAAAGGGTATGGGTTTGAAACCTACCTTATTATCTAATTTGGGTAAAATAATGGCCATTTGCCAAATTTTGTCTAGATCGGTCAAGCGGTTACCACATAAGTTACAAAGCGACTGGGGATTGGGGAAAGGGGTACGTGTTTAAAACCTACTCTATTATCTAAGTTGGGTCAAATGGTGGCCAAGTGCCAAATTTTGTTTCGATCAGGCAAGCGGTTCGGATTTCTATAGCGCACAAACATACGTACAAACACACAAACCCTCACTTTTATATATAAGATGTTTATATACATGTATATTTATATACAGATATTTATATATACACATACAAACATCAAGTTTCAAATTTTGTTTAATATCCAAATCGGTCTATCTTGGAAAAAATTCCCGCATTCAATGGGTATATGTATGGCAGAGTCGTTATCAACTTGCACCTCTCTTGACAACCGAAGTCGGAGGTGGTTGTTCTCTGAGGATCGAATCTGCCAGGTGACGAATTACTTCTCACTTATAATTCCCCCCTCGGTATTATTTCCGAGGTAGGGCGAAATGGACATTAAACAACATTTGTAGCTTTATATTGATGAATATAAGAAATGTCAAGGTGATGTGATAGAAATGCCCATAAATAATTCCCATTCGGTATTATTTCCGAGGTAGAGCTAACTTGATATTAAACGACATTTGTAGATTTACGTTTGTAAATGTAGAAAAATGTCAAGGGCATATGATAAAAATTTATCTCTCTCTCTCTCTCTCTCTCTCTCTTTATATATATATATATATTATATATATATATATATATATATTTATTTATTTATTTATTTATTTATTTATTTATTTATTTATTTATTTGTAATTACTCTGCAGCGTCCTGGCGAACTCAGCTGAAAATTTAAACCTTGCTTACCAAAAGGGGCTTATGGATGCATGCATTGCGTGTGAGACAGGAGCAACGAAAATGGGTTGAAATCTAACTTTTTAAGAACAAGAAAACACAACAATTTTGACCCACTGAAAAATACTGACCCTAAGAAAGAAGGACACTTCTCGGGGCCACATGGAGATCGGAAAAAGGGCTCATTAGGAAGACTAAAGGGAAGAAAAAGTGAGATGATGAGCAATTTACACAAATATTGTAAAAGTTGAGACATGACGTAAACTTCTAAGAGACAAGATTATTGAAATCGTCTCCTTTGAAGTGACGCAGCGTTTTTTTTTTTTTTGTGTGCGGGCAACCTATTAAAAGTTTGTATTTAATTATGGAAGAAAATGGATATGAGTCCCGAGAGAGAGAGAGAGAGAGAGAGAGAGAGAGAGAGAGAGAGAGAGAGAGAGAGAGAGAGAGAGAGAGAGAGAGAGGAGAACTTTCTCTCTTTTTCCACTCAACTCACCGTATGCTCATTCCCCTCACCAATTATGTATGCAAATTGATAAGGTACCATTGTACACATATAACTATCGAGCAGTCAGTACTAAGCTGTTAGGTCTGATGCTGCGTTGACACCTTCGATTGTGCCCTTTCCTGAACTCTGGGGTCGGTCACAGATTTCATCATTTCATCAGTGATTAATTTCTAACAAGAGAAGGACATTACCCTTAGGTCAAGATTAATTTCTAACAAGAGGAGGACATTACCCTTAGGTCAAGATTAATTTTCTAACCAGAGGAGGACATTACCCTTAGGTCAAGATTAATTTTCTAACAAGAGGAGGACATTACCCTTAGGTCAAGATTAATTTTCTAACCAGAGGAGGACATTACCCTTAGGTCAAGATTAATTTCTAACCAGAGGAGGACATTACCCTTAGGTCAAGATTAATTTTCTAACCAGAGGAGGACATTACCCTTAGGTCAAGATTAATTTTCTAACCAGAGGAGGACATTACCCTTAGGTCAAGATTAATTTCTAGCAAGTGGAGGACATTACCCTTAGGTCAAGCATCACCTCTTATCATAACTCGGTGCTTGCATGAGGAGAGACCTGGTCACCCTAGTGGTAGTTTTTCTTTGCATGAGGGGAGAATCGAACTAGCGCCTAGTTGTTGTCGAAGACCTCTCGGCTACCAAGCCAACCACAGGAGAGGGAAAGAATTTGGTTTCAGAGGACAGTGCTCATCAGTGTCTTGGCTGAAGTATTTGAGACGAGGATGGTAAACCCAACTCCTGACTATCGTGGATGGTCGTCGACTTATGAGCCATTTAAGCATGTTATTCCTCGTTTACTATCCACTTAAACAGGAGATCAGCGCCTGCCCTTTGAGCCTACAGAGGCCAAGGAGGACTTTAACTTTAACTAATATATATATATATATATATATATATATATATATATATATATATATATATATATATATATATTATATATATATATACTATATATATATACATATATGTGTATATATACACTATATATATTTATAATATATATATTTATAATATATATATTTATATATATATATATATATATATATATATATATATATATATATATATATATATATATATATATATATATATATATATATATATATACAAACATTTGTGTTTGGGGTGTAGGTGTGCGACACCTTGCACACGCTATGAGTCATGTATTCAGTGGCACGCTTAATAATGCATCATATGCATGTGCATTACGAGCTTTGTATTTTAATTTGATTTATTACAAGGAATGCTAAACTTAAGCAAAACACTAACACATGTACCAATAACCCCGTCTCAGGGTAAATGGTTTTGAATCAAATGTTTTCTCCCCTATTGGTCGTCACAAACAAACAAACAAACAAAAAATTACTACAGCTGAGCGATTTTTGCACAGGTATGAATGAAACACGTAAAATAAAATAATTGTAATTTATTATCGTCACTGTTAAGACTATTTCGACGCACACGAAATAAATTCTTTGTAAATTAAAGATAAAAATGTTTTCAGTAATTGTAAATATATAACGATAATTAAATTTAGGTCATTACAGAGAGTTGATTTTACCTTAATTCCTGTAATTCCAGAACGGGCGTGTTGTAAAAATGGAGAGCCGAGGGGTCGCTGGGAAATGTTTTTAAAAAGTTCTCGAATGATTCTGTGGAATGGATTTCAATTATTATAATCCCACGGGTTGTAATGGAACTTTGTGAGTCGGTGAATCTTTGCACGCGTGATCAGTGAGATTTCATAGACAGCTGATGATGTTTTCGTTCTTAAAAAATTCATAAAGTATACATTTTACTGACCATGTTCTTGCTGTTTATCTTTGGTTAAAATCTTTCCCTTGACTTCTCAGGTAATGATGACAAAGAATTATTATGACCTGTGAATTATCTCGTTAAATAAAAAAAAAAAGAGCTTTTGATTAAAAAGAAAAACTACGTGTATCCCAATATCCTTACTTTGAAGGAAACTTCTCTGTGAATATCAATTCTCCCTTAGTGTTCCTTTTTTCTGGTCAAAAACAAAAAAAAAAAAAAAATTCTCAGCTCCTCATTTTCTCTTTCGTTATCGATCCACAGCAAATCAATTTAGCCAGTCCTCTTGTAGCAATAAATTTTATAGGAATATTATGGCTCTAAATATTCGTTCGTCTTATAGATTGAGGGTAGAAGTGCAAGGTGTTCTTTCCTTATCGTTGTGACATTCGTGGGTTCGATGCGATGACAGCTGAATTCAATAGATACATTTATTAAGCCACGAAACCCTGCTGAGGTCTCCCTTAAATACAGGCCCACACACAGACTCTCTTGCGGTTCTTTAATAGTCGTTTCTAATTGCGTAACAAAATTCTTTGTCCACACAGTGGGTTTCTCGAATCCGTGATATCTTTTTATTTAATTTTCGAAAAGATGAATTCACGTTCCTTTTTACACTGCCCGTTGCGTCATTTGTTTTGAATAATGAAGCGTTTATGTCCCCTTTCATTTCTCTCCTTCCATTCTCTCCTGCGTTATTCTTCCTTTCTTTACCGCCATGTTCCTCCTCTCAATATTTCCCCAACACCTAACACATTTTTTTCTACTTTAAAAATCTTCCTTACCACATGTTTCCAACTTCTTCAATAATGCATCACAAAGTTTCGGTCGGGGGGAGATTTTGGGGGCTAGGGGTGGGTGGGTGGGTGGGTGGTCCCGCAGGAAAAGGGAGTGAGAATGAGCGAGGAAAAGAAGAAGAAGAAGAAGAAGAAAAAAAAGGGGGTTGTGACCCCCTTCTCAATACCACCTCTGGAACATCTCCATCGACTTTCGTTATACTTGAGAGGGTCGGGACATCCATTTAAGACTCTAAATCGTTTTTCTGCTCACCCACACTGATCGACAGCTTTGCGTCCTCTAGAATATCGTGCCTGGGCCAAACAAGCACACAATCAAATGCCAGGGGAGACGATGGATAGTTGGCTGTAGCTGCTGCAATGGGCGAAATCCAAAAAGAAATCTCGAGCGTTTCTTTCTCTTCCCCTCCTCCTCCCGGCCTGAATTGGTTTCCCATTTTTAAGTGACATTTTTATGATAATGAACAAACCAAATTGTGGCTAACCAGGGTCCCATAAAGGAGGAAAGGGGGTATCGGATTTTTCCCTCTCCCATCCTTTTTAACAGGTTGTTCGGGGCGATATAATTTTTAGCATAATGTGGCCCGGTCTGAGGTTTCAAATCAAAGTAAAGCTCCGAAAAATTAAACATTTTTCCGTTCGCTTATTTCAACGGAAGATGTCACCGCCGATGTTAAATTTCATACGTGCGAATGTCCATTTTCAATACACTGTAATCTGTTCCAAAAAAATATGAATATTCCCGATGTAACGAAAAGGTTTTAGATAAGTTTCGTATAACCTTTTTTTTTTTTTTGCTCTGGAAGTGTGTTTGACAAGGCATCATTAAAAACTGAGCGTGGGTTAGACTGATTTAGTTTAAAGGTTGTTGCCGTGGAGATCTCACATAGCTTGTTTGAAGATTTTGTAGAGTTTTCTACACATGAAAGTTACCTATCTTCTTCTTCTCTATGTTTTCCTCGCGAGAGAAAACGGCGCATCTTTCAGGATATCAGATTATAGCCCACATGAATGCCATAGCTTTTACTTTACGTAACGTCACTGACTTTTAATCACCGATTCCTTTTCATGTACTGATCACTCTCTCTCTCTCTCTCTCTCTCTCTCTCTCTCTCTCTGCTCGTTTCAGTCACTTCGTTTTTTTTTTTCAAGGGAAAGAACTTTGAAACGAGCAGATTTTGATAACTGTCTTTTTTGTTGATTCTGGTGAGCCAATCAGTGTTTGCATTAGATCTTAAATGTTATTTCTGTATATTTGGGTTATCATTTTATATTCTCTCCTTTACGCAGTGATTCTTATACCTATGTTTATAATACCCACCATCATAACGTCTAGCCACGTGTCAGAAGCATTGGGACCTGTCCCCCACTGGCTGTCGGCCTAAGAAACAGGAGATCAGCGCCTGCCTTATGAGCCTACAGAGGCCCAGGAGGACTTTAACTTTTTAATATATATATATATATATATATATATATATATATATATATATATATATATATATATATATATATATATATATATATATATATATATATATATATATATATATATATATGGGTGTGTATGGGGCGTTCATGTATTTGTGTATGGACACGACCCTGCATGTGTACTTCTGTAGGAGAGCACGTAAGTTTATCACACTTTGTAGGCGGTATTATACTCATACTTACTGTTTCAAGAATCTTGCATCACTTTACCAGTGTTAGCTGCAAAACCGGTGTAACATCATCTTAACAAACATGTATGGCTTCAACTTTTCACAAATGCAAGATATAAAAATAAACTTTGTTTTTGGTAGCCTACAAAGATTGGTGCCACAACACGTATTTGCGTGACACTGTGTTAGGACTTCCAGCTCTGCTAAGCAACGATGGATTTGCCCTCAGAGCAACTGGGTCATTTTGAAGTAAAACTCAGATGCCTTCGTCAAATTGTCCTTTGGATTTATCAGTTGGACACAACAACAGCCATCTTATGTCACGCATATGCAGCTTATAAGTGGAAGAATAGGCTAATGCTTAGAGTCATTCAAGTTAAATATAAAAAAGTTTGTGTGTGTCTAGCTAGGAAAACAGTAAAAGCTCACATATGCAGACAAAAATTGCTGGATATTTATATTTTGCCCATGGATACTCGAAGACTGGTAATTTAAGGGTTCTGTGTTCATGGGGGTGGGAGAATTCCAATTGACTTAACAAATTAGTTTTTTTTTATTTTTTGAAAGTGGTGAATTCACTTTGGAAATAGTGAAACCGCTAGACCGAGAATTTCAGTATAATCAACATAAAACTTAACATTCCCTGTTATACCCTAGTGGGCCTAAAGAACGCAAGAGGAAAGACAAGGGAAAAATAAGAGAAGAAAGGAAAGGAAAAAAGGTTACAAGAACCAGGAAGACCATGTTCTGAACTTCACCAAAACATGCCAATATCTGAGCCCTTTACTAAACCTATGTATCTCGTTACAGAATTTCATGAAGTTTTACTTTTATGTGAAGTTGAGACACGGTAAAATACGATGCAGGAAAATACCTGAAAAACATATATAGTGCGTTAGCAGTTGAAATCTTAAAGATATATATATAACCAGGCAATCGAGCTACGGACAAAACCTACAATCAGCTAATCGAATCAAATAATGGACGACGCTTCTCGGAATCCGAAGTGATCATCAGGTGATCCTGTAGTCGTACTCTTGTTAATGTCTCCTATAAAGCAAACGATATTACTGCCGGAGAAAGAAAAAAAAAAACACATAAGATCGTTATTCATTACATGATTTAAAGCAGATTATTTCTATCGCAGAGTACATTGCGGGAACTAACAGAATGATACGCCATTTTAGAATTTGGGTACTGGAGATTTGGAGTTAATATATTTTATTTATTTTTACATATTAAACATTAGTAAAAATTCATTCACCGTAATTGACACGGAAGTGGTAATGTAATACTTAATGACCATTAAATATGGCTGGTGTACAATTAATGTTCAGTTCATTAATATTGCGGAAACGCATTACGAGTCCCGTCATCCATCGCAGCTAATAACAGAAAGGGCCGTACTTATATTATTTATTATTTATTATATATAAAAAGGTATATTTTAACTAGCATTTGCCGCGGCAATAAATTAAACCAGTTTGTGGGTGTCTTATAGTGTAATGCCTATTGATATGCTTTATATATTCCGTAGGCCTATTGATATGCTTTATACATTCCGTAGGCCTCTTGATATGCTTTATATATCCCGTAGGCCTATTGATATGCTTTATACATTCCGTAGGCCTATCGATATGCTTTATATATTCCGTAGGCCTATTGGTATGCTTTATACATTCCGGAGGCCTATTGATATGCTTTATATATTCCGTAGGCCTATTGATATGCTCTATATAATCCGTAGGCCTATTGATATGGTTTATATATTCCGTAGGCATATTGATATGCTTTATACATTCCGTAGGCCTCTTGGCCTAGGCCTATCGATATGCTTTATATATTCCGTAGGCCTATTGATATGCTTTATATTTCCGTAGGCCTATTGATATGCTTTATACATTCCGTAGGCCTCTTGATATGCTTTATATATCCCGTAGGCCTATTGATATGCTTTATACATTCCGTAGGCCTATCGATATGCTTTATATATTCCGTAGGCCTATTGGTATGCTTTATACATTCCGGAGGCCTATTGATATGCTTTATATATTCCGTAGGCCTATTGATGTGCTCTATATAATCCGTAGGCCTATTGATATGGTTTATATATTCCGTAGGCCTATTGATATGCTTTATACATTCCGTAGGCCTCTTGATATGCTTTATATATTCCGTAGGCCTATCGATATGCTTTATACATTTATATCGATATGCTTTATACATTCCGTAGGCCTCTTGATTGATATGCCTATCGATATGCTTTATATATTCCGTAGGCCTATCCATATGCTTTATATGTTCTGTAGGCCTATTGATATGCTTTATATATTCTGTAGGCCTATTGATATGCTTTATATATTCCGTAGGCCTATTGATATGCTTTATATGTTCCGTAGGCCTATTGATATGCTTTATATATTCCGTAGGCATATTGATATGCTTTATAAATTCCGTAGGCCTATTGATATGCTTTATACATTCCGTAGGCCTCTTGATATGCTTTATATATTCCATAGGCCTATCGATATGCTTTATATATTCCGTAGGTCTATAATGGGAGTTAGTATGTCATGCTGTTAATTAAGTCTTATATAGAGTGAAATTTGAGCACGTGTGAGCTTCAAGATAATCAGATTTTTTTCGCAGAAATCTTACTGGCCCCGAATGGATAGCGTGCGTATCATATCTGACCTCTGCAGACAGAAAACAGTCCAGTAAAAAACAAGCACACACACAGATGAACTCATTCCTTGTTTCCATACAACACTGTCCTGTATTCAGGCCCAAAATTGAGTTATTGGCAAAGGTAAAAACAGTAATTTTTGAGTAGGCAACCGGAAAGATAGCTCTTAGCTGCCTTTCATGAAAGCGTAAAACTCAATACCCCCAAGCACTCAAGTTACGATGTTTGAAAACAAGGGCCTTAAGATTAGCTAGATCATATTTAACACTAATAAAGTCCACATGACGGAATTTTGAGGCCTGTCTAATGTCAAGGTCATCACAAATACAATTGTAATTTACAGAGCGTCATTACTGGAACCTCATTGCAGCTTACTCAAATAAAGTTAATGTCTAAACTAAAACATAACATCGGTAATACAAGGAGGGAGAGAAAGCAGTCACCAAATTGATGGAAGTAAAGCAGTCGGAGATGTCACCCCTGGCAGCAAGAGCATCAAAATGAAAAATAAAGTTGACTGACTGGAAAAAGTGAGATAGTCAACAGGGAGCGTGGCCAACAGAAGTTTGGAACCGACTGTATCGGGTACCTTGGAAATGTCAACAGTGGGCAAGTGAAGGACATTTAAAGTTTTGCCTGAATGACGACCAAAAATCTGTAAGATATGGGGAAGTCTCCTGCAGACGTTTCCCCGCAGAATTATGTGAAAAATAAAGTACAGTAAGACAGACTTTCAGCTGCTTTCATGACAGTATTAGTTTGATGAGACATTGCTCTGGAACTTCCACTTTTGCATGGAACTGGCCGAATTTTCAGTCTTCAGCCCTGTTAGCGGATGAGAAGGAATTTGCAAGCTCCATTTCATCCAAAATTTTCTGCTTGCCGTTGGAAGATACGACGTATGTTTTAATGTAAAACATCATTGGTTGCAAGTAAGGTGAGCATTCTGGCTCTTATGAAGCAGTTAGGAAGAAATTTGGGGTAAAAGAGGCCGGAATGGGTTTTATTGGCTGGTAACTAGGCATTCTTTGCATTAAAAGACAATAGCGGGATGCTGGTTCCTCTTACATTAGGAGAAAACATTCCCCTTGGAAATCGAGGCGAACGGCAATTTCCGTTTGATATGATAATCCAATACCATCTATAAGCAGCGCCACTTTCTCCTGTGCGCTCTTCGTTCTTGGGGCGAAATTTGTCCTTCCTATTTCACTTACAAAAGCATAAACCACTTTGCATAAACGTAAGAGTGTAAATAAGGGGACACATTCTACTTTCTTTGAAACTCCACCTGTTAGTTGTATGAACAAAGTTTTAACAAGTTAGCACTTTATTTCTGTGTAAGGGAAAAGAACGAACCTGGGGGAAAAGAAAGATATTAATTTTTTCGCTACGAGCACAAATGAAGTTATAAATTTTCCCCCTACGTGAGGCTTGATCTACAAAAGCCCCATCAAGAACTCCGTTATAATCCCTTAAGTTTTAAAAGTTAATGCGTAAAATGCACGAAAAGGGAAGCGTGGAAAAAAAAAACCCATAAACACATAAGAGCAACGCTTCTTTAAGAAAGCCGGAGATGACTTTAGGGAAAGAAAATCGACTAAATGAGCCAAGGACAAGTCTGACTTCTGCTGTTCTGATAACGGTCCTCGTTCGCGGAAGTCTTCCTTCTTCGGATGTGTATAAAGATAGAGTCGAGTCCACTGCGCTTTGTTGCTAGGCCTACTGATAAAGAGGCCGTGGCCTTTATCCCTTCCCCATCATCGGGAAAAAATGAAAATAAAGAAATAAAAGAAAGAAAAAGATAGGAATTGGACTAAGGCCAAGCATCTCTCTTCTGGAACGAACAGGTAAACTTCGCTACACGGAGGTCTTTCACGCCCCAATCAACCCTTGATAACTTTAGAGCAAAAAACCTCTTCTTATTTCAGAACTCGGCCTCTCTCTCTCTCTCTCTCTCTCTCTCTCTCTCTCTCTCTCTCTCTCTCTCTCTCTCTGTGCACACGGAGTAAATGAAAACTGATGATGATATATCTAAACTTAAAATGAAGATGGATGTTCTGGGAAGTCTCATTGAATATCAGCCTTTATTTTCTCACTCAGTAAAAGCGATTATTGCGTATTATTTCCAACTCGGGAGTCTCTAAGCTCATTATTCAAAAATCTTAATATGCACAGGGGGAGACTATAATGAAGCTAATTTTTTGGAGAATGTGATCTCTAAAACTGTGTAAATCTTTTTTTCCTCCTTTGCATGTTTTCCGCCTCCATAATAACCTGTTCATTTTTTTTTTACTCGTCAAGACGGAGGGGAATTAAGTTAGCGGACTTGAAACATTTCCTTAAGCTTAATTTTTTTTTTAGTAATTAACGCATTTTTTAAAATCCTTTTTTTCGTTTTTTTGTTAAACATTATTACGCAAAATATTTCTTCGTAGGAAGATACTTCCTGTTCCCTCTTTTATCATGGTTTCTCTTTTACGCAGCTGCTTCGTAAGTTGGAGTGGCTCAAATTTTTCTATCATTGCCATTCTTCTCGGCTTTATCATCGTCTTTCTTATCACCATTTTGCTGTCATGGAGTTTTGTCCAGCTGCTATTTATGGCTGGTGTTATTTCCCCTTCGATTTTTCTAACACAAACCCAGATAGACCTCATTCCCGATTTCTTCTGTATAGTACGGTAAGATTATTCCACTCAATTTACAACTTTAAGCAAAGAGATACATCAGTTTCAGTGAATCGTTAAGATGATGTAACCGTGAGGGGTCATTTAAGCGGTGAATATGTCTTTCTCAGGCTTTTAATGACATCGCATGAAGAGCACTAAGCGATGAAGAAATGTTCGTCTCTACCACAGGGAGAAAATTCTTGAAGGTTCGAAAGTACCAGAATCCTGAGGATAAAGAAGGACCTCGAGAAAACACGAAAAATTCAAAGTCTAAAGCTAAAAGTACGTGAATAAAGCAATATACATACACACTCACACAAACATATAAGCATTAAGCTACAAACGACCTTTAATATCCTCTACCTCGGAAATAATATATTTTCATATACGTTACCCGAAGGGGAATATTTTATTTTAGTTGATAATAAGTTCGTCGTCTTGTGGGCTCGAACCACGGAAGAACAAGAACTCGGGACTACAGTGACGGGGAACATAATATATGAAAATATATTATTTCCGAGGCAGAGCGAATTGGATATTAAAGGACGTTTGTAGCTTAATGCTTGTATGTGAATCACGGCGATGCGATAAAATTCATTCATATATATATGTATATGTATATATATATATGTATGTATGTATATATATATATATATATATATATATATATATATATATATATATATATATATATATATATATATATATATATATATATATATATATATATATATATATATATATATATATTATATATATATCTGTGTGTTTGTGTGTGCGTGTGTATGTGTGTGTATAATATATATATATATATATATATATATATATATATATATATATATATATATATATATATATATATATATATATATAAATATAAGGTACGAAGATACTTGAATCAAATGCGAAAGACAACTATTGAAGGTACGGAAGACGAATGAAGAACGAAAAACAACTGTTGAAGGTACGGAAAGACTTGACTGAAGCACGAAAAACAACGATTGAAGGTCCGGAAAGACTTGACTAAAGCACCAGAAACAAAGACTGAAGTTCAGGAATGCCTTGACTGAAGCAAGAAAAACAACAATTGAAGCTAAGGAAAGACTTGACTGAAGCACGAAAAACAACGATTGAAGTTAAGGAAGGACTTGACTTAAGCGCGAAGAACAACGATTGAAGTTAAGGAAAGTTGACTGAAGCACGAAAAGCAACGATTGAAGTCAAGATAAAACTTGGCTGAAGCACTAAAAACAACGATTAAGGTTAGGGAAGGACTTGACTGAAACACGAAAAACAACGAATGAAGTTAAGAAAAGACTTTACTGAAGCGCGAAAAACAACGATTGGAATTAAGGAAAGACTTGACTAAGGCACGAAAAAGTAAACCCCGCAATATATTGCCGCCTACAGTGTGCCTTTTGGTCTTTGCTGCGTGTCTTCTGGCCCCATAGCATTATTTCTCTTTAATCCTTTCTGTGAAACTTATTGATGATAATATAAACTTAATTATAATAAAAATAAAACTTTGTTTCATGTAAAAGAGTCTCATTGAGTAATGCAACGACTCGGTTGCAGCCAAAATTGGCAATACGGTGAAAGATGAAATAAACTTGAAAACTGAGAATAACACTATTTTATAATTTAAAGTATAATCCATCCAACTCATGAAAAGAAAGTAATACATTTACTTGAGTCACGGAAATATTTCACTTAATGAAACTCTATTTCATTTGTTGTACAGTTTCAATCGTACAAAGGACTACAATTTATTTACATTGCAATCAGTGCACTAATACTGTAATGAAAAGGAAACAGCAAGTCTCCGGGTCATTGTAAACTTGAAAAGAAATACGAGTCTACAGAAAACTCTTATCCTCTGACGTGTTTAATTAAGTCTTGCCATGAGGATATGCTGATAAGAATAGTCACGTGACCAACTTATCTCTGAGCAGGGTTGACGTCCGAAACTGAGAAGCGTAAAGGAGACGATAAAATGAATGAGGGCGAAAACAGGAAAATAAATGGAAGCAATTGTTATAAAATGAAGAGACGGCAAAGACGGAGATAGGTATTTGTAATGGAGAAACATTTTTATAAATCGTTAGAGAAAAAAGGAGCAAATTATGTCAGCTTTTTCAGTTGACAGATCGGTACTTTGAAAAAAAAAATTGTCATTAGCAACAGAATATGAATTTGGACAATAATTAATGAAGATGGTAGAGCACTACCTCAAAGAATTGAAAGGGAAAGACCGCAGAACGTCAAGTAAGCCGAAAAACATGCAACATTTCCAGTTGTTGGCACCATCTGTTGGACGGTTGCCGAACTATGAAGGACGATCGATAAACTTGTTACTGGAGTCCGGGCGCTAAGGCAGTGTTCGTGATTTTACCATCCCTACTATGCTCCCCCACCCACGCCTCCCCCGAGCGAGGACCAGGCACCACCAAAACTCTGGAGAGACACCCCTCTCCTTCCACAACCACCAAAGACCCTCCATCACAGGACTCTATTATCATTTCTTTGCGTCCATAATCGTGTTCATTTCACTTGCATTTTCCAACTTTTTTCTCCCGCGGCGTCATAGGACTTGCTTTAATCAACTCCTGCCGCATGAACGAAGAATTCTCATTTGGCTGCAACTTTTCTCCACTTCAAATCGTCATCGCTGCAGTAGCGTTCTGTGTCAAAACTGTCGATTTTTATACGGATCCATACAACCGTTTCGTTTGCCACATTTCTTCGCGTTTGAGACGCGGGACCCGAAGCTCTCGAAAAATCTCAAAGGCCATCGCTCGCGAATGGATGTATATGACTCCACGCCCACTTTCCGCTCTCTTAATACCTCACTATTACAGCTTCATTAATGCGCCGGGGCGGAGAAATTCTTCGAGGAAAAGATCCAGGTAATTAAAATAAAAAGAGGAGAAAGAACGGTGGGGAATTCTCCGCCGGATTACTTAAATAACATTTTTTTGTGTGTGTCCCTGAGACGATTTTTTTTTTTTTCTAAGATTTCCTCCACGCCACGGGCTGGTAAGCAATTTACAGGCGAGCCACATTTGTGAATTGTTGGTTTTGGATGATTTACACTGCCATGAAAGCCGTACGTTACAGGGATTCGGGGGAGGGGGGGAAGCCCCCAGCCCCCAGCATCCCTAACACCACACCGAGTGACCCTTGATGATTCATGGGTAGTATCTGGCTGTGGAAGGCCTCTACTATATTTCTTGATCCCGGCTTAAAATTTGCTCCATTGCTGCTGTTCCGAATTGAAACGTTCGCTTTTACCCTTTTTTTCTTTTAAACGCCCATGTTTATTTAATATTTGTTTTTATTAGCTACTTTTATTTACTATTTATTTTTATATTACTCCATCTTTCTCATGTTAAGCCATTTGATGTTTATACCACTAATGGTTGACAAGGCTTCAAAGCCTCACTGATTCGTCGGCGTTTTGAAGGATATTCTTTTCTTTAGGTTATACTAAGTATAGCATTTTATCAAATAAGATACGGTAATGCTTATTTTACAACGACAAGCCCTTTGGGTGAGCCCACAAGGAGTTATGAGTTTAACAGAGTTTTCTTGTTAAATATTTTCTACATTTATATATCTCTACCCCTTCCATTATGTTTTATGTTAGTTTTAAACTGAACTCGCCTATCAATTTCGATAAATCTCTCTCTCTCTCTCTCTCTCTCTCTCTCTCTCTCTCTCTCTCTCAAATAAACATACGCCAGTGGACACTTGCACATAACCCCTGATGATTCTTCTCAATTATTAAAATCCCACCTGAGCCTTATATAATCTATAATTCAGCTTAGCTTCACGTTCGAATTTTAACAAAATCTCTCCCCCTCTCTCTCTCTCTCTCTCTCTCTCTCTCTCTCTCTCTCTCTCTCTCTCTCTCTCTCTCTCCAAAAAAAAAACTTACTCCGGGGCAATAAATGAAAGTTTTTAACAAAATATCTCTCAAAAAAAAAAAAAAAAAACTTCAGGGCAACAAAGGAAATTTTTTAACAAAATCTCTCTCTCTCTCTCTCTCTCTCTCTCTCTCTCTCTCTCTCTCTCTCTCTCTCTCTCTCTCTCTCAAGAAAGAAAATCTTACCCGGGGCAATAACGAAATACTTTTTTTTCTCGGTATGAGGCATCTCAGTAATTCTACCAAATGGCTCTAAGATGACGATCCCTATCCTGCATCACCCGCAGGTACCGTTGCCTTAAATTACTTCTTACTTAGCTACGATCTCGGTTCCTTATTACCCGTGATTTTCTCTTGCATGATGTTATCAAGGACTTATCATTTCACTGGTGATATGTACGTACAACACAAACATTTATTATTATATATATATATATATATATATATATATATATATATATATATATATATATATATATATATATATATATATATATATATATATTTTATTTTATTATATATATATTAGAGTAGAGTGAATTGGATATTATTTAAAGGACGTTTGTAGCTTAATGCTTGTATATGAATCACGGTGATGTGATAAAAATTCGTATATAAATGTACATTTTATGTGTGTGTATGTGTTCAGCTTAAAGAGATTTGCTTGCAGAACAGTTAGTTTTACTCTATTGCTAATTCCTTTTTCGTCTTCCGCACAAACAGTTTTCCCAAAGCACGGGAAAGGTTGTGCTTCACGTATATTAAAAACCATGCATGCGCACATATTGAAAAACAAACCCATTACATTAACAGAAAATTTACGTACATGCATACAGAATTATAAAGCACTCCATTACACGAATAGAGGAGGATCATACCTCAGCCTGAACACACATTCTTTAAATGGGTCCCCATTCGGTCCCCATTGAATTTCCAATTTATGGCTCCACCATTCTCCTCTTATACGGCGGTATCTGTTGGTAAGCTTTAGTGCCTTCCTTCGAATCCAGGAAAACTTACCATTCCTGTGATATATTGCTCTCATATATTTTCAATTCAGATTTTTCTTCTGCATTGGATTCCTTCTGATTTGCCCTAAATATTTTTCATTTTCTTCCCCAACTCACCGGTGTGATTTGTCATGGAAAAACACGAGTTTATTTTCTCTCTTCCTGTAATGATGTCCACGGCTAATAAGGATTTGTTCAGCTTAGCAAATATTAATTAGGATGGATTTATTCAACAGCCACTACAAAAAAATATATATAAATCAGTCCTCTGGAGTTTTGTGTTATTATTGTTTATTCACTCAAACCCCCTAATATATTCTGCTCTACAATTCGTATATATCTGTTTGTCTCTCCATACTGGACTAAGAGTCTTGTATTGAACATCCTTTAAAATGTGAAAACAGTGTACAATGGATAAACAAAGCAAGTAGAAGCGTAATATATATATATATATATATATATATATATATATATATATATATATATATATATATATATATATATATATATAGTCTATCTGCATGTGTGTATATAAATTTATATATATGTATATATATATGTATGTATGTATATATATACATGTATATATTTAGACAAATATACATTTACGTATATTTCTTTTATGTGTCTGTGCGTGTCCTTGGTCCTTCAAATAATTTGTTCGTACAAACATTATACACATATAATGCGAGAAGGTATTCATGCTTCATGCATTTTTCTTATTGGCATTTCTTCTTCCCGAGCCAAGACTGAGATATTCCACTACGGCATTGTTAGATTAAGTTGGCCCTGTGCCAAAGCAAGGATTTTAGTTCCGGTGAGCATGCCGTAGGATGGATGAGGATCCAAAGGAGGTCACAATTCGAAGCAGGATTCCCTAATCTTTGCTCAAGTTACGGCCGGGATGTTTGACCGGGGCTCAAAAATGAAAGTAGAATCGACGTGGAAATTGTATACTAGAGAATTGGCCATTTTAACTTCGCGGTTACAGACATGCTATTTCTCGCCTGGGTTGCGCGGTCACCCAAAAGATTCCTGAATGTGAGAGTTTAGGTAAAAGAAATAGAAAAAGTAATCTCTCAGATACCGGTAATTGTTGCAATTGTGATGTTGATGCCTAAATGAAAGCAGCAGAATTCATCCCTAATAATAATAATAATAATAATAATAATAATAATAATAATAATAATAATAATGCTAAGAGATTCACAATTTCGTGAAAAACAATCTGTGTAATAAAAATCCACAATTGTATAGTAATTTTACATAGTAATATATTTACTATATAATTGTGGATTTTTATTACTAATAATAATAATAATAATAATAATAATAATAATAATAATAATAATAATAATAATAATAATAATAATAATACTCACTGTCCAATCTTCCATTACACGCACACACACACACCAAATTTGGCTCCAGTAAACCCCAAAATTGGAATCACCGCTGGAAACGATATGACGCATAAATCGTACTCGACTCTAATTTGAATATTTCCAGTGACAGGCTAACGAGCTACGGCCACCCGCTGAGGACGCCTCGATAATCAGCCTACTGTCGTAAAATACTGATCCTGTTTATCACAGGCGTAGGGACAGGCAATAAAAAAGTGCGTTTTCCTCGCCGTAAAGATAAGTCTTGATACGCCGTACGAAAGGACTCAGATAACAGAAATCCGTGGGGTAAATGCACCCCTCTCTCTCATATATATATATATATATATATATATATATATATATATATATATATATATATATATATATATATATATATATATATATATATATAATACATTTATATATTATGCTAGGGGATCTTCTAGGCGCGGGTGCATTTCTTGGAAGGGGAACCGACGCTCTTTCTAGGGACTGAATAGTATATCTGTCATCATGGGAATTACTGGCGTTACACTCAGTGTATTGGCCTATAAATTGCCAATACTTGCTAGGAGTAGAGTTGTACTCTCTACGTGTCGAACGCGAAGACTAATCTCATATTCTATTAGAGTCGTCTGTCTCGCATGGATAGCATTTGCTAAATTTGGTTAGTTTTTCGCTTGACCGATGTTTGCAAATGATACGCAAGTTCCACTTACATGACGGACATTCGGTAGAGGTAGAGCAATCCCTTTCACACGTATCTTATCCTCTCCCACATGATTGGCGCATTTAGGAGGAAGAGTAGCCTTCTCGAATGATCAACCTGAATCCTATCACCACAGAATGTGTTTCACATAGCCAACGTTACCAGGGGTAGAGTAGAGTCTCTCTTACACTCACCGGGCATTTTGCTTATGGTAAAATACTCCCTCTCACAAGCCTAACTTTCCAGTGTGGTCTGTCCGTCATGGCTTGCATTTGCTAAAGACAAAATATTTTCTCTCAGCATAAATGTTAGTTATAGGTTTACCATAAGACAGTATCGACTGATACTTTGTTATAAAATATCCAAGAAAAATAATTACATGAATAATTCAAAAAACATATTTCAGTAGGACTTTGACAAAAAAGACGTAAGAAACGAGAATGAACATAAAAGTGTATGTGAGATAAGATCCACAATGAAAAATGCACGTTATATAAAAACATAATATATATATATATATTATATATATATATATATATATATATATATATATATATATATATATATATATATATATATATGAAGCTTATTATAGCTTTCGTTCAACTGCTGTGGACTTGATCACTAAAATGAAGTATAATCTTTCATGACATTTCTGAGAAGTACGACAAAGCACTTTTACATGTCATTATAAAACTGTATACCGTGCAAACTTAATAAGCAGCCTATACGAAAAACTGAACAGGCATAGATTGAAAGAAGGACAAAACAAAAACAACTGCGAAAACAACACACACGCACTGTAATAATACACACACAAACACACACAAACCGGACGAGAACACTCATTTATTAAAACACACAGTCACACTCACGGACAAACAGGAGTTTGATTCGTACAGAGAGGAGAAATGACCGCGGGCTTATTCCGGTCAGGAATCTCCCTTGGCTGCTGTCGCCTCCGCAAACAAGCGGTGCAGTCCACCGTACAATGGTACTCATGCCATGATTAATGGTAATGTTGTATTTGGCCCGGCATTCGCTGGGCCGCGGCTCTTCCATTTTTCGGGGGAAATATGACGCCGCCGAACGCTGGGGGTTTTGGGGGTAGGGGTGGGGTTCGGAAAGAGTGGAGAGAGATCTGGATGGTAGTTTGACCTTTTTCTTTCTGGTTGCTTGTTTCTGACTTTTTTTTTATCATAATAATAATAATAATAATAATAATAATAATAATAATAATAATAATAATAATAATAATAATAATAATAATAATAACAGTAATGATAATGAAAATAATAATAAGAATAGTAATATTTTCCTCGATAATAATAATAATAACAATAATAATATTTTCCCCAATAATAATAAGAGATTCACAATATCGTGAAAAAACCTGTGTAATAAAAATCCACAATTATTTTACATAGTAATATATTTACTATATAATTGTGGATTTTTATTACACAATAATAAATAATAATAATAATAATAATAATAATAATAATAATAATAATAATAATAATAATAATATTTCATTTTATAATAATAATAATAATAATTTCTTCGATAATAATAATAATATGGTTCAAATTCCCATTTTACTTATTTGAGAAATCGGTGAGAAAAATGTGGATTTTTTTTTAACAATAACGTCTGGTACATTCTCTTCTTTTTAAAAGGCGTAAAGAAAATAATATTACTTGAAAAATAATAATAACAATTCTAATAACGTTTCTTATCATATGTTCATGTCAGGTACATAAACACCATTGTCTTACCTACCTTAATATATCATATCTGAAAATTCTCGTTGGTTTGCTTTTAAGCCTTTATCATCGCTTCGGCAATGTTTATAGCTGGTGTTATTAGTATAAATATTTTGTTATTCGATGTCCTGTACGTTATTACTATTACGTAATCTCTTACATATTCCTTTAGTGGAAGAGTAGCATCAACAGCGTTAATAATAATAATAATAATAATAATAATAATAATAATAATAATAATAATAATAATAATAATAATAATAATAATAATAATACATTTTGTCATCTGATGAACAATTAAGTAATTTTTAGACAGTCGTTCGATGAATGTAACGGATTAAAAAAATCAATAAAACACCAATCAAAATGAAAGGAAACAACAGAGGTGAAGAACCAACATTCTGCAAGAGGATTCCATTACTGTACAGTTTACAAAACCAGGCAAACCCCGACTTGACTGCCAAAAACGCTACGAATTACGCCAAGCAATTCTCAAGTATCACGAGCGAATATCGCCAGATTATTCCGCATCCTCGCTCCACTTCAGTTTTGCGATACTTTGCTATAAAATACACCAGCAACAACCTTCTCCATCTCTCCCACAATTCTCTCCCCCTTTCCCCATCTCTGGTCCTAACCCCACCACCACCACCACCACCACCACCAGCCACCTCGACAGAAACAATGTTTTTGCATTGACGTAAGGCAGAGTCGTGATCATCAAATAACAGGAAATTGAAGAATTGGGGCTTTGTGTCATCATCGACTTTGTTACGGGTTTCTGTACGCGAAGGTACACACACACACACACACGTACATAGAGAGAGAGAGAGAGAGAGAGAGAGAGAGAGAGAGAGAGAGAGAGAGAGAGAGAGAGAGTTATTTATGGACGGTGTATGTTAGACGAAATATACTTTATTATAGTAGAGACAATAATGATTCCTGTACGTGAAGAGAGACTCGTATTCACCGATGAGAATTATCCGAGGGAGAGTATCCCTCTGAATATTTAAATCGATAATGGTTTCTGTATGTGAAGGTACGCACGGTAAGGAAGGAGAGAGAGAGAGAGAGAGAGAGAGAGAGAGAGAGAGAGAGAGAGAGGCGTTAGACTTGTATCCATTGATGGTATATTTTGGAGGGAGAGTTTCTGGTAATAATACGGGCGATAATGATGGTGCTAATTTTTGGCAGCGCTGTTTATGACGATCGTGAAACCTGGAAATACTGCAGTGCATTAGGGGGGGACACAGCACAAGAGGGTTTCTGGGACAACAGCACTGCAAGACACGGACATGTCGCATCAAGTTCCGTGTGATGGTTAAACTTTCCCTCATATTTTAAAAGCAGTTCTTTGGGATTCATTCATAAGTTGGAGACTGCAGTAGCATATGTTTTTTTAAATTTGGAGAGAGGCAATAAAATAGGATAGTAAATATCAATTGAAAGATTTACTAACATTTTTGCAATTGATGTTTCTTTTAAAATTCGACGTTAATCGAAACTCACAACTTCTGCATTTGAAACCATAAGTTCAGATGCCTTTTTTTTTTTTTTTTTTTATTATCATTATTCCCTTCTAAAACCAGCATGTGAACAGGTACTTGTGACGTATAGCGGCTGCAATTATTGATGAGGCATTCGGAACGGGCAACACGCTTTAGCCTGATTACATAAACAGGGCGGCTGAGCAGTTTTGGGGCAGTCCCTGACAGCGGCCGTAAATCTAAAAGCATTGTTTACTCGCAGTATATTCCCGCCGGATACAGCAATGGGTTGCTGTGTCTTCCATTAATAATTTCCAGCACTTTCGTGCTACTGATACAGTAACGTCAGGTTGTAGCATCAGACTACTCGTCCAGATATTAAACTGACGAAACGATTAATCCATCAGTCGAGAAACTGTTTTCTGTGCGTAAGAGGATTTAGTTTAAAAAGTCAGTGCTTGGTTTTAGTAGTCTTTGTTAAGGGTGAAATTTCTTCCTTGCCAGTGTAACCCGCAAAAATTTGTGGACCAAAACTTGTCCCGTTACTCTGCAAACTAGAATTCAGATGATGTTTTACAGAGGATTTAACTGCTGTCGATGTTTTCTTCCAAGAGAACTTTACTTTCATCAGAACGTCTGCTAAATTTTAGGTACTGGTTTCTGCTTTTCGGAAGTAACACCACCTTTCTGATATTTGACACAGTGTTCGACAGCAAAAGGATAAGATTTGAAGCTAGAATATTTGCATATGCAGATACATAATTATTATTATATTATTATTATTGCTAATGATGAATGTTGTAACTACTGTTATTGATCGTACAATGATATTTCACGAACATTTCTCATCAAAGCTAGGCGACTTAGTCCCAAAGCATGCATGCCTTAGTTACGTCCATCCAGGTCTCACCAAACAGCAGCCCATTTACGTTTAACTGAAGAATAAAATAAATATGGAAAAAGTGTGGGTTATCGTAATCGTTTCAGACGAAATGAGTAACTTAAATTTGAGTATCAAACAGTTATCTTTGCATGGGCATGTGGGAGGCTGGAGTTGGGTAGGCAGTATTCTAGAACCTGGAGAATTCATAAAAAAGCGAAAAAGGGGAACACCATCTTGACGCTTTTCTTTTAGTTGAAGGTTAAGGGTGATCAAACATCCCACATAAAGAAACATATTCAAGTAATCCTTTGCATTTGGTAAAATCTGTGATTCTTAAATCCTTTAAATCACTTTTGCACGCGATTTAGGCAACTTTATCTAACAAAGTATAAAAATGGTATAAAAAGAAACAGGATTAGATGGTACCTTAAATCTGTGGATTACAGTGTGCGCAAGCACTTTTTTGCTCTACTGAAATACCGTTTACATTAATATTGCTCTAAGTACAATTCAGTTAGGAAATTACTTAAAACTTGGTAACCGCTTGGAATAAACTTGATGGATCAAACATCAGGGTCAGATTTATATGCACTAGTTGGCATTTACCACCACAAAATGTAAAGATTATATTTATAATTTCTTTTAATACAGAAAAAATTATGAGAGATAGTAATCAATTCAGACAAACTGAGTAACTGAGATATGAATGTAGCTAATGCAAGAGTTACGAATAGAGTCAATGAACAAGTGTGTCCTACTGGATGCCATAGTAATCAGGAAATGATTTATTACAGTTGGCCACCATCGGCTCGTCTGGCAATGATAAAAATAAAAGTAGTCTCTGGCCCTGAATTGACAATAAAAACTTTTTGAATGCGCCCGTGGCAATACAAAACGTTTGTGGTTGTCCTCGTGAACAATGCAAAACGTTCATGATTGACTTATTCGACAAATGAAATGTTTCTGGTTAATTTATTTGGTAACGGAAAACACGTTTGTAACTGATTTAGTGGGAATTAAATGTTTAGCGTTTCTAGGTACTCTAGTGGGAGCGAAAATAGTTAAAAAGCTTTTGGTTACTTGAGTGGATGGGTAAATGTAGTTGTCTCAGGGATGATGATTTTGTTTGTAGTAAGATTCAGTATGCGGCAGCCGTCCATCTTCTCGTGCTTTTATTTCTTCACATCAAAGACTTTAGGGATCAACCGTGTTTAAAGTTCCCGCAGAAAAATTTATCATTATCAAGTGCTTACGGGTTTCATGTATGGATTGCTGGATCAGTAGTGTAAGAAAAAAAAAAAACTATGCTACTACTTGTGGCTGCGGCTACTCCAGGGAGTATGTGCATTCATCTGAAATTTGCCTTCGCCTTGTTTCTCATAACCTAGCAGCATAATATACAAGTGCGAGAACTTCCCTTTATGAATTTTCAGGCAAGGACCAATCCCTTAAATTTTGCCCCCGTAGGGGAGTAGCGCCATCAGTGCATCTCACTGTAGCCGCTACTTTTAAGTTTTTTGCAGCGTCCCTTCGGTCCCTAGCTGCAACCCCTTTCATTCCTCTTACTGTGTCTCCGTTCATATTCTCTTTCTTCCATCTGTCTTTCCACCCTCTCTGACAGTTGTTTCATAGTGCAACTGCTTTGAGGTTTTCCTCCTGTTACACCTTTCAAACCTTCTTACTGTAAATTTCCCTTTCAGCGCTGAATGACCTTATGGGTCCCAGCGCTTAGTCTTTGGCCTAAATTTTCTATTCTATTTTATAATTTTGCTCGTGATCCGGATTAATAGGTGGAATTTCATTTTTCGTGAAATCTTCCAAGAAGGCACCAGTCAAAGACCTGTTTCATGGTCTAGATCCACAGTCAGGCAAATGTCTGTGCTTGTACCTTATTCAGTGGGAAGCATTCACTAAAATTGTATGGGGAAAGACGTCTCTGCATTAGCCAGGGGCCCGTTTAGTAGGCTATGATGTTGATAAATGTTTGGCTCTAATGAAAGGAAAATTGAACAGCCTTTTTGGCTATATACGTTTGTTACAATGCCTTTAAGAAGAACATATATCCTTGAAAATTACAAAATGACAGGGCAAAATCTCGTGTGAAAATGTACTGGAAAATGGACACTTACGAGAGAGAGAGAGAGAGAGAGAGAGAGAGAGAGAGAGAGAGAGAGAGAGAGAGAGAGAGAGAGAGAGAGAGAGAGACGGTGTCTCTGAACAAAAGGCTATCACTAACTCTAACTTATGGCTCCCTCCTGCGGTTCAGAGAGATTAGGCG
Organism: Macrobrachium rosenbergii; assembly: GCF_040412425.1. Taxonomy (NCBI): domain Eukaryota; kingdom Metazoa; phylum Arthropoda; class Malacostraca; order Decapoda; family Palaemonidae; genus Macrobrachium; species Macrobrachium rosenbergii. The sequence continues at coordinate 52,657,824 of NC_089783.1, read as the reverse complement.
AGTAGTCCAGAGAGGAGAAAACTAAGACTTTCCCATCTCATTATTCTTATAAAATTCGACGCCAAGGTTGATCCTTTAGGCTGGGGTAGGGCGGCGCGGAGGGGAGCTCCTGAGAGGGGGGGGGTTACTGGTAAGGAATTGAGGGGGATCAAAGAAACGACTTGAGAGAGAGAGAGAGAGAGAGAGAGAGAGAGAGAGAGAGAGAGAGAGAGAGAGAGAGAGAGAGAGATGCAGCCTCCCAGGACACACTGGGACGTAAAATAGTTTCTACTCCGTCGCTTTAATCTATGTTTAGCTTACATTTTTTGGCTCGTGTCATTACACTATTTCATTGTAACATTGTTCCCTGTTATGAAAAAGACTTGATATATGAAAACCTGACTTCCAGCTTTCATTTGTGTTATTTGGGGTGGGCGACGCTTCGGCAAAAACCTTTTAGTTTTATTTCTTTCTCATTTTTTACCACAATTTTTGGTTTCTGTTGTTATAGAAAAACAGTTACGCGATTCATCACTTTGTCATATTATTCATTTTTTTTATTATTTGCTTTTATCGTTTGTTTCTTCACTGTAATTTATATTTTTGCTGCTCTGTTCTAAAACAAACAAGATCGCATTAATGTGTGGAATTTCTTATATAAACATTCATAAATGAATAAGACTTGGGTTCTTACAAACAGCAATTATTAAAGGCAACACGATTTGATTAAACGGTTGTGTGTGTGTGTGTGTGTGTGTGAGAGAGAGAGAGAGAGAGAGAGAGAGAGAGAGAGAGAGAGAGAGAGAGAGAGAGAGAGAGAGGGCGGGGAAACATATCTATTAAGGAGAATAATGTCAGCGGATTTATTCTGGTTCCTTAATTTCATCTTAGATGATCGTGTCTCCCAAAGTAGTGGAAATCTTGACTAACCATCTCTCTCTCTCTCTCTCTCTCTCTCTCTCTCTCTCTCTCAGCGATGGATTATAATGTAGCAGTATTCAGGACGCGTGGACGAGCATTAAAACCATCTAAAGATGAAAGATGGCTGGGGTCATTAATTTGGGCAAAAAAGAAGCAATGGCTGACCTAAGCTTAACAAATGGCGAGAAGTGATGTGACAAACAAGAATGACTCTCTCTCTCTCTCTCTCTCTATCTAATTCTTTCTTTCTCCTACCTTTCCCCTTATACTAATCTATCCCCTTCCATTAAATATCCCGACGCGAGTATCTCGCCGTAATCCCTCCGCGGTAGAATTCTATTTCCTGTCCGTCTATTAATCCCTTCTCTCGAAAGATTAGTGCCACAAATACTATTACGCAACGTTTCTCAGCGCCGTGTTCTTTGTCCTTTTGAATGGGTTTCTGTTCAGGGCTTCCGTTTAAGTTACGCATACACACACGCACATACACAAATATAAATATAAATATATATATATATATATATATTATATATATATATATATATATATATATATATATATATATATATATATATATATATATATATATATATATATATATATATATGAAGATGTAATAGATAACAGGCTATAGTCGATGCTACTGACTCTGGAGATCGTCATTTTATTTACATAAATACATATACACACACATATATATAAAGTATATATAATATATATGTTGTATGTATGTTTTGTATGTATACATTTATGTATGTATGCATGTATAATGTACTTATGTAAACAGAGTGACGATCTCCAGAGTCAGTTGTATGGACTGTACCCTGGTATCTATTTTATGTTTACCTGCCTGAGAGTAAAGGACTGGCTTACCCTAAGTTCTCTCTAACGGAAGATGAATTGGCCTTAGAAAGGGAGTGAAACCACAAGAGAAAAATATACATAGAAGTGAACTGAGGACAAAGTTGTTGATCAGACGGAATGTTTTCATCCGTTCCGTTAGAATGTAAAGGTAAAGATGAATTGCTCCTTAGAGCAGTAATATTTCAGCGTCAAGAATCCTAGACAATCACACTTTTTGCGCCAGTTCCTAGTATTGCGCCAGAAAATTTGATCGTCTGAGGTGCATAATTTAAGGCGTCATATAGTTTAATACAGTTTACTAACTTGGAAAATATTGCATAAAAAATGTTGATCGTCCCAGATGCCACAATGATTAAGTAAATTTCCAATATCGCAAAAAAATCTGTTCTCTATTTTATAGGGACAGGCTGAAAATTTAAATGCAAGCATGTTTAGGAGATTTAAAAAAAAATGTTGAACACACAAAATATTGCTGAAGTACATGTCTTCATTACCTTGAAACAGTACTTTAGTTTTGAATTGGATAGGAGGAATTTGTAGAAAATCAAGTAGAAAGAACTTCTTTGGGAGCACTAAACTTAGTTAGATTTTGTCTCGTGATTCAGATTATCTCTCAGGATTGGAATTAAGTGAAGAAATGAGAGCAATTTGAGACTTGGTGTAATGTGCAAACGAAATTTTGGAGAGAAAAAACCTTGGGAAACAATACGGGATGTTGAGAAGGGAACAGATATCATGATCAAATTCATTCAACTTTTGTCAGAAAAGGGTTTTCTCAGAAAAAAATGGCTTAAACGATTGCTATGATAAGTCAGGGAAAGAAACAATATCTGGACAAAAATGACGATTACAAATAATCAGACAAGTATTATATACTTTTATTGACTACAAACCATCACCTATATTTTTTTACAAAGTATTTGTCGTTTGTATGTAATATATAAAATATTCGAATATAATTAACATACTTAACAATTTACTAAGATTATGATTAATAAGTGTCAACAGTTTTTAAAAGTATAAACATTTTCCTTAAAATTCTTATCCAAGCAACAGAAACCATCATTTATTCCGTAAACAACAAGAAAAAACAGGATCTTAATATTTATTTCTATAAGAATAGAAATAATAATTATTATGGTGGCACATTCAGTCATTCGAAAGTTAGATCCTACATACACAGAATTTATTTTTACTTGCCTATACAACATACAAGAAATAATTATGCACTTTACTTTACTGTCTTGACAGAATAAAAAGATTATTATAATTGCCACAAACTGATTTATACAAAAGATAAAATTCCTTCTGTTACCATTTACATCCAAGCCAAATTCAGTTAGATATACCGGCTTATATTTATTCAGGTGCAAAGGTCTTCCGAAAGAGTAAAACTATGATATCTGGTAATTAAAAGCAAATATTGCTCCCCGACGTTCAGAGCTACTGTGCTATTTGAAAGCGGAAAAAATTTAGTGGTCTTACATTTCATACGTAAACACCCCTTTGTAATCAGAATTCCACACTCTGTACTTCTGAGTCATGTTAGTTGTGCTTCGTGCTATACTTTTCTGTACACACACACACACACACACACACACACACACACACACACACACACACACACACATATATATATATATATATATATATATATATATATATATATATATGTGTGTGTGTGTGTGTGTGTGTGTGTGTGTGTGTGTGCGTGTAAATAGTAAATACACACGTGAATGTGTGTCTGCATTAAAGGAAGCGACTGCTCCGTAATCAGTCCTCGAAAAGAGTTCAAAGTCTTAAGAGAAAAATATTTCCCTTTCAGTATATCACTTCATATGCATACCAGAGTCTCTCGAGCATCGCGCCGAGAGCGACTTAAGCAAGCAGCCAGTCAAACATCCTGCAAGCACAAGCACTAGTGTTTTCCTTTTAGATATTTAAGATATTTCTTCCTAATACTTTACTGATACCACGAATTCTTTTCAACTTATAATTTCATCTTTCATTTTGTCCGATCCTCGAAAACCCTTGCTTTATCACTTGTCATATTCCTTGTACATCATATTTTATATATTCCATCAATTATGATAGCCACTACTGCATTGCAATTCTTATTCTACCTTACCTTTAGAAAGCTATTTTGGCCAACATGTATTTTCAGTCTCCTCTCGTCAGATATTTTAAAACCTTTCCATCATTCTGACAGTCTCTTCGCTAACGCTTATTGGTAGTGTTTTATTTGCATTCATTTTGAACACTACCCCTTTCTTAATTTATCCACTCTAAAGTTCCTCATTGGACGGGTTGGTATCGTTTTCGGCTAGCACTCTGCTGGGCCCGCGTTCGATTCTCCGACCGGTCAATGAAGAATTAGAGAAATTTATTTCTGGTTATAGAAATTCATTTCTCGTTGTAATGTGGTTCGGTTTCCACAATAAGCTGTAGGTCCCGTTGCTAGGTAACCAATTGGCTCTTAGCCACGTAAAATAACTCTAATCCTTTAGGGCTGGTAATCAGCTCAGTGGTCTGGTTAATCAGCTCAGTGGTCTGGTTAAACTAAGGTATACTTAACCTAACACTTTATTTATTCATGAACTACATCATGGCGACATCCTTAAACAATTAAAAATCCTGTGAATCAGGACTTCATTTCAACAAATCAGTCCTTAGCTTGTTTGCAGTCTTATTCGTAAAAGCCTCTCAATTAACCTTAAAAAATCTTAAATGTTCTTCACATAAATTATTGTACACCTTCCCTTGGATGCACACCAGTTTGCATCCAAACACATCTTCCTGTATCTTTGCAGGCTGATAAATATCATTCAATTTCCTCGTAACCTTCCTACTATGCTCTTCGGCAGTACACTCATGGCCCTAACATTCCCATTCCTGTCTAAAGTCACACCAGTCTATTATCTTACCCCCTGCCATTAGGCCTATCTTCTTAATCAATTCCGTTACATACCCACTACCGTAGGCGCAGTATAGGCTATATGCCTAATATTCTCGTGCTTTCCTTTGTTATCACTTCCCTTTATACACGGGGACTTAATTGTTCCCGTCGTCTGGTCCTTAGACACTATCCCTTCGATTAGAAAACCTTTGACAACAAAGCATTACTACTACACATATTCAGAAGCTCGGTCTAGTGGCTTATCAATGCCATCCTTGTTTTCTTTGTTTTTGTGTCATGTTTAACTTATATTTCCAGAAAAGATGTTCGATTTTAAGTTTATTATTTCCCGTCTATGTCATCTTCTTCTCTCGTCATTTATCAGTTTCCTAAATCTATTTTTTCAGTTTCTTGTTATATAAAAAAAATAATGTCATTTTCCCTTTTCAGTTTCTAGTTATATATAAAAAATAATGTTATTTTCCCTAACATAGTTCCTTTTGAGGTATTTTCGCACATTTTCCAGCTTTGGTTCTTCTGTAAAGAATTCTTATGGTAATTTATGTTTCTAATACTGAAACGGAGCACCCATTTTTATTATTATTAATATTCTCCCCTCAGTGCCTATATCCACGTACACAACAGACTAACTCAACTTCTGCATCACACCTACCACTAGATTACGTTCCTGCCATCTCTGCGTTTTCGTTTTTATGTCTTCCTCTTTAAACTTGAGTTCTTATACGTCAGACAAGAACTTCCTAGTTTACTATATTCAGTTTTATTTGCACAAACTTCGGTTCCACCTTTCATTGTTCCAAAACGTGGCACAGTAATTTCGTATCTATTTCAAAGTAATGTTCTCGCAAGTTTCAAGTCCACCACTGGATATAATTCAGCAAGATTCTTGCCTCTCTCTCTCTCTCTCTCTCTCTCTCTCTCTCTCTCTCTCTCTCTCTCTCTCTCTCTCTCTCTCTCCTTTTATTTATTTGTAATTTTGCACAGAAATTACACACAGCATCCATTCTTTTCGTGTATAAAAAAAAATGGACGCATTCCTTCAGTTTTCTTTAAGGTGCCACAATCCTGGCCTACTCTTCACCTTGTAAGAACCATAAATTCATATAACTACAGCACTCGTTTTTTCTCTTGCAGGTGCTCCGGCCTTCCATGTAGCACAGTAAATAGACATTTAGCATCGCTCCACAACTCCAGGTAAATACTTCACCATCTCAGAGTTACAATGTACCTCCACTATCACTTTTTGTCTAGGTGAGTTTTGAGCTTCCAATATAATGTACTTTTTTCCTCATTGTATCACGTGAAGGCGAGGTCATAATACTGTGTGTGTGTGTATATATATATATATATATATATATATATATATATATATATATATATATATATATATATATATATATATATATATATATATACATATACGTATATGTATGTATATATATTTAGATATATAAATTTCTGACTCAAGTGAGTTGAATGGCCTAGTGGGCAGCGCCCTTGCCTTTCAACTGAAAGACCTGGGTTCGATCCTCACGTGAGTCAGAAATTTATTTCTGTCCCACACGTGATTGTGTGTTGATTATGTCTATATATATATATATATATATATATATATATATATATATATATATATATATATATATATATATATATATATATATATATATATATATATATATATATATATATATATATATATATATATTATCAGTTTCCCATTGTCACCAAATGATCGAGGTTTCATTTTTATGTATGTAAAATGTTTATAGCCAGTAATAAGCATTCCTGTTAGCTGGAAATACGCATTTCAGTATTAATAAAGCGACGCAGGGCTGATATTTGTGCGTTTCTGAGCTTGCACGGAGATAAATAAAAGCCAACAGTCATAAATTGCCAAAGATAAATGAGTTATCCTAATGTTCCCCTCTATTTACGTAGGTAAACACGACCGGGGCTCTGTCATTTTACTCCCCGCTCTAATTACGATTAAAACCAGGATGTCGTTGCAAGACGTTTATGATGTATTCTTTTCAAGTTCTCATCTGTTCCCGTTTATATTTTTTTTACATTCCGACTAATTTCTCCCTCCACATTCGGGGTAAAAGTGATTATCTGTCCCGCTAAACCCTTCACCATAATATGGCTCCCCTTCGCCCTTCAAAGGCAACTTTCCTTTTGGCCTTGCGACACCCCACTCGCTATTAAACATATATCACTCTCACCCCACGAATATTGTCTTTCCTTCTTCACCCACTCACCCCTCTGTCATATCTCACCAGTCTACTCCCCATACTCTCTCTCTCTCTCTCTCTCTCTCTCTCTCTCTCTCTCTCTCTCTCTCAAGCTTGACTAACGTTTCATTATCACCATCAATTACCCAGTTACCTTCGCTGGAGCTTCGATCGGCCAAAGTCGTCCCCTCTAGCTGGCACTGACGCCATCTCTTGGCGAGAGTCTCAACTATGATAGTGTTTCACAACGCGGTAACTGATACTGGCGGCTTATTCCTCCATTTTCGTGTTTTAAATGTTGCTGTTTTCGTTTTCTGTTGACGTTTATTTGAGAACTGATTGTTCCAGATATATAGATATAAGAATAAAATGTATATATACAGTATTCTTGAATACCTGATATAATTAAACTTCTACGACGTTTATTTGAGAACTGATTGTTCCAGATATATAGATATAAGAATAAAATGTATATATACAGTATTCTTGAATACCTGATATAATTAAACTTCTACGAAGTTTAATTAGCAGAAAGCGATGGGTATGATATTGTAAATGCGAATGGGTCTGCAGAAACAAACAAACATTCATTATTTGCATATATGCATAACTTTCAGTAGGATATTTTATATAATACTTAAAATTTTACAGAGGTTCTCTACGGAAGAGTAAATGAAATGCGAATATAAATTCCCATAGAGTTATTAAGGGTCTCAAGCGAGCATATACCTAGCTTAACCTCACAACAAAAACAAATGATCCCAGTTATGAGCCAATCCAGGAGGAAGAGTCAAAGCTGGCATAAGGCCAGCTTAATTAACCCCACAAATTTCCCCACCAGGTCCTCTCTCTCTCTCTCTCTCTCTCTCTCTCTCTCTCTCTCTCTCTCTCTCTCTCTCTCTATATATATATATATATATATATATATATATATATATATATATATATATATATATATATATATATATATATATATATATATATATATATACATACATATACACGTTTCATATCGAATTCACTGTACCTTAGGAGCAGCTCACAACCAATGGGAATTATAACTGAGAAGTACTTCTGCACGACCCAGGATTCGAACCATGGTCGGTTTAGAAACGAGGATAAACAGTGACTTTGTTCATCCAGCTATCAAGAGAGATAGAGCTGATATGAACACCTCTAGTTACCTGCCAGCTGTCATACCAGAGATGGGGTGATCTCGATTTTAAATACAGAACAGAATTTCGGGAGGCATAAGTATAGCAGAGCCGCTAACAATCTATATCTCTCTTTTGATAGGCAGGTGGTTAAAGTCACTGTCTATTTTTGTAAAGCAGGCCACGAGGACTTATCCGTTATAATTACCGTTGTGTGTTAGGTATCCCCAAGGTATAGTGAATTCGATATTACAAATGACATTCTTATAAATCAATCAGTAAAATGGAATTCGCTTTACCTTGCGAATAACTTATACCCGAAGTGAAATATATATAAGTGAATTTATCGTGACGTGGTTTTGCCCCTATGCCTTCTGGGTGAAAGAGATTGGAAATGACTTTTTGCACTTAATGACTTATATACTATTTATGGTGACGTGGACTTAATACTGAAAAAATAAAAATGTCAAGAGTAACATTAGTGAGAAACTTATATATAATGATATATACTATTATATATAGGACTTAATACTGAAAAAAATAAAATATATATATATATATATATATATATATATATATATATATATATATATATATATATATATATATATATATATATACACGTATATACGTGTATGTGTATGTATGTATGCATGTGTGAATGTATGTGTGTGGTTGTTTGAGGGTGTTTAAGTAAATATGTTCTGTAGTGCAGGATTCTTATGAAGTGGGAGGTAATTACTATAAAATCGTCTTATATTATAAAAAGAAAGATCCTTTATGCTTGTGTGTGTGTATGTATGTGCGTGTGTGTGTATGAGAGAGAGAGAGAGAGAGAGAGAGAGAGAGAGAGAGAGAGAGAGAGAGAGAGAAGAGAATAGGTTATCATATTGTCAATATTTTCCACGCTTCCGGGGTTTGGGGGTTACCACTCCAAGGCCTCTCTTATGTGGAATCGGGTATTGTTTGTAACAGTTATTGAAATCTGTGGTGCCACATACGATTTCGGAACCGGGTCTAAGGTGCCAATCGAGAGAGTCTTGTTCCCTGTATTAAGGTCGTTAAAATAGCCGATAAAATATACCATCATGAAACATCACCTCGGAATGAGAGGAACTTGTCAATCTTATTTTCAGATATTGGCCCTGATTTATATGTGATGTGTGAAATACTGAGAGAGAGAGAGAGAGAGAGAGAGAGAGAGAGAGAGAGAGAGAAAGAGAGAGAGAGAGAGAGAGAGAGAGAGAGGCTTGCAATCATGCAGTTACAGATAACAAGCTTATCCTGACCTGGACATATTGATAGTTTGTGGATCAGCTTAAGGTTTGGGTGTAGTATTCTAAAAGCACACACACACACTTTGTTTTTATTTGTTTTTGTGTATTTAAGTCAGTATACAACGTCAGGATAGACAACCCAAAATATTTTCAGTGCGTTTTGCAAGATATGTGTTTATTATGCTCAGCATAAGCAGAAAAATATTACTAAGATTTCAATTTCCAAGGGCGGTTCGATAGAGAGAGACATTTTTTTAATGATTATTAAGACCAATTAACCAGTAGGAAATGTTCAGTATATGATAGGCGAAAACGTAAAACAGGGTAAAAACACGATCCGCATAACCACTCATACAAGAGTGGTGTTTGTGTAAAAAAAAAAAAAAAAAAAAACGATTTACTGTCGAGCGCAAATGTAAATATGGATACGCACGGCTGTTGGTACATGGGAAGAGCTTTTTGAACGATATTTTGTCATTTGATACTTTTTCTATTTTATTGTTCGCTCACTTTTTTCCCCCCTTTATTTTCTTCAACTCATAGCTCCATTACAGATATCATTTACCTTAATATCTAAATGACAGAATTTGTACTTTTGTCGGAAAGCAGTTTCATTTTTCTTTTTTTTTTTTTTTGCAAAAATATTCTGTATTTCCTGCATACGCACACACACACAAGTTTTGTATGATTCTTCTGTATATGGTTGTACGTATGAACGCGACATATGTTATAAACGCTTTCTGCATTGATGGTTCATCCTCGATTCTGGAGGGAAATATGAATGTCACTGTAACGAGTGTTTTGTTTATTCTGTCGAGACAATGCAAAAATTGATTGCTGGACACTCAGCTATTTTAGATTTCCTTTTTTTAATATACGATTGATAAGATAATCTTTTTAAGCCATGAAACACCCCCGAATCTGTCTCAAAGAATAAATGTAAATCTAATAATCTGTGCAGTTCAATTCAATTTGATATTTCTAATTGACTATCAACTTTATTTAAAACCAATGCCTTTGCTTGAAGTTTTCGTAGAGCAGTTTGTTTACTTGGCATAATGTCCAAAACAAACATCTGATGAAAAATATCCGATCTTCGTTTTCACATCCATTCATTGCTAAAAAAAAAAAAAGTCTTTCCCAATACATCGACTGTAATTTATACCTTTGTTTTGTAACTCCCTTTCCTCCTTGGAAGGGTATTCGTGGAGGCTAGGACATTCCACCTGTCACTCTTCAAATCCCGAAGCGACCTCCCCACACTGGTCTGTCAAGGGCGAGTGACTGTGGTTAGAACTGAGGTGATATTTTTGTATAAAGATGTGGTTAGAACTGAGGTGATATTTTTGCATAAAGATGAAGACTTTTTCCATTTCACCTTATTCGTTATTTCTTTCAAATACGCCTTCATATCTGTTTAAAAATCTTGAAACATAACGGTTTTCGCCTGTGTATAATTATCGAGAACCACGCATAATTAATCTTTATTCTTAGTGAAATAGTCTGTTTCAGTGTTTAATTAAACATTTATCTGTTGTTTACAACTATTGCTAACACGGGTACTACTGAAGATAATAATAATAATAATAATAATAATAATAATAATAATAATAATAATAAATAATAATAATAATAATAATCAAATGTGATGGACTAATAATAAGGATGCAATAATAATAATAATACTAATAAAAAATAATATGAATAGGACCTCTTTGAGGTTTTGATAGGATGGACCAAAATAATAATAATAATAATAATATTCGCTTTTAATAATGTTAGTCAGTAAATAATATTAATAATAATAATAATAATTAATTATTATTATTATTATTATTATTATTATTATTATTATTATTATTAATGGTGGTATTATTAATATTTAATTGAGTTGTAATAACAGCTGTAGTGACAAGAATTTTAACTCGTTACTTGTCACACAACAGTTCATTACTGTTATCACGCTGTGAGAGCAACCGCCTTTCAGTATCTTAATATCAGAGTTCAGACGATGACAGAAGAGCGCAAGTGCCTCCCACCTCCGTCAATCTGGCAAAGGACAGGAAGTAGAGGCGGCCAATTAGAAGCCTCGAAAACGCCAGCCACACACATACATATATATATATATATATATATATATATATCTTTTCATTGGTCTTCTCAATCGATGTACACAACTCCAATCAAACTTTGTGAGCAGGTATCTCTCTCTCTCTCTCTCTCTCTCTCTCTCTCTCTCTCTCTCTCTCTCTCTCTCTCTCTCTCTCTTTTCATTATCATCAGAAATCATCAGCGTCCGATAATTGAGTCCAGCCTCCGTGACAATATCGTGGTGGTTCTCTCGCAAGTTCTGTTAGGTAATGGAAGAACTAAATGATGGAATGAAGATGATGAAATTGTCAGTGATGGTTTTTTTAAATTTGTTTTTCCTTTCACTTCGCAGTAACGAGATTATATATATATATATATATATATATATATATATATATATATATATATATATATGTATGTATATTATAAATATATGTATATATATAATATATATATACATAAATATGTAAATATAAATATATTAATATATATATATGTATATATATATTTATATATATAAATATATATATATATATATATATACATTTATATATATATATATATATATATATATATCGGTTTACATATACATAATGACATATTTAATATCAGAAAAACTCACTACTTTTATCCAAATTTTGTTTGACCCAATGATGTTTTTCGAAAAACCATTTGATGAGTGCATACGTCTATATTAATGCAAGTATTATTTATATTTTGAACGGCGCTCTCATACGGTGGCAGGGATGATGGATTTTTTTTTTCAAATACACCGTTTTAATTTTCGTATATGTCCTTGATGTTTCCTGAAAAAAGGGCTTCCCATCGTCATGGAAAATGTTCTTTGTATTTTTACAAAACCAATAATTGCTTTTCCTTTGATAATAATGTCAAAGAAAAAGTGCTAAACCCAATTCAGACTAATTTTGAGGGTGTTAAGCCCGTAACTAATACATTTAAGGAATGGAAACCCATCTCCCATAGCATGGCACACATTGAAAAGAAAACTAAAAAAAAAAAAAATTCTATTTCCAGTGTCATTTCCATACTTAGATGCTCGTCCCATTTAGGGACTTGTGATTCCCTTACGGGGTGAAATTGACAGGGAGGAAGAATAAAAATTATTTAGGACATTTCCTTTAACTTCAGCTGCCTACCGATGACGTCACGCTGTCTTTCCCTACTTGTTCGCGCTTAAAAATAAACGCCGCAGTGGTGCTCTTTCACATTCTTCCTGGGAAAAAGGAAAACCTAGTCTCCTTTCACCGGTGTCATTTCACTTCTTTGAAGTGCCACTCTTCTTCGCTTTCGAAGGTAAAAAGGGAAAGAGAAAAGAATGGAGAAATAGGAGAAGAACCGCTTTAACAGCCCTACCGATGACGTCCTTCCCTTGTTCGCGCTTTTAAACGCCGCAGTGGTGCTCTTTTTTTCCAATTTACAACTAATGCTACTTTCGAAGGTAAAAAGGAAAGAGAAAAGAATTCTCCGCCAGGTCCTTTTTTGTCCAGAGATCAAATTATTCCCCCGTTCAGCGTCCGTAATCAACATAACGTTGAGTCTTGACAGCCGGCTGCGAAGGGTCTTTGTGAAGTGTTGAATTATTTTTATATTTCCGGCGGTGTCAATTATCCGGATGTAAATTAGGTGCTCCTGTTTCAGAATGGATAACTTTTGTTGCTTCTTCTGTGGGAGTGATTCGTGTTTGCATTGCGTCTGCGCGCCGCTCTGCCTTTTTCGTTCGTCAGCAAGAACATTTCTGTGGCTTTCACTCTTTCATTTTTTTGTCATTATTTTTTCAAAGCTTTGGTGTATTTTTCTCCCACGTCTTTCCTACTCTTGTATTTTTCTCTCGCGCTTCGTATGGCAGTCCGCCCGCTCCACTACCATTGATGTTGTTATTAAGTTCGAAAACTACATAACGGTGTCATCTGGTGTGAACTTGGCAAAGTCTAAATAGACCATAACAATATCACACGTTCGGTGAGTTTGCCTTTTGTGGGAGACAGACCCCCTGGGGCTCCCGCCTACATATACTAGGAGGGAGGGAGGGAGAGTGGGTGACGGGTATATGAGGGAATGTGTCAAAAGTTAGTTGATGTTTCTTGAAAAAAAAAATTACATTGTATGTGTACAAAATAAGGTTTTAAATTTAATTTTTCACTCATATAGGACGTTATTTTAACAGGTGGTAAGTTATCAGTTTTGCTATAGGATTAATCATCATCGCAGTAATTTCTGTTTTCAGGTCACAGTGACAAATTCCATTAACATCCCTTCTTTTTTTATCAAAAAAGATGTAAAAATTCTCATTATTTTTCATATTCCTGTGAAACAATATTGCACAGTTTATCTGATAAAACATGAGCTGTTGCACACTCAAGCGTATGTGACTTGTCAGGTTAATTCATATTGTCCCTATAAATTTGCATCTTGATGTCTAATTAGCTTATTAATGATAAATATGGTTGGGATTATATCCTAAAACAGTTGTTAGGACGTACATATAAAGATAAGCACAGATACACACATATACATGCATATATATATATATATATATATATAATATATATATATATATATATATATATATATATATATATATATATATATATATATATATATATATATATATATAAAAGTGAATGTTTGTATATATGTTTGTATGTTTGTGCATTATAGAAATCCGAACCCCTTGATCGATCTAGACAAAATTTGGCAAGTGGACATCATTTGCCCCAACTTGGATAACAGGGTAGGTCTCAAACTCGTACCCCCGTGACAGACACACAAACACAGACATCACAAATGAAATTTTCGTTTTTAGCAGTTCCATCAGGTTTTTCTTCAGTTGCTTTATGGGTTAATGGTCATTTTTCACCTGGCCGCTCCAGGGTTTTCTTCCAGGCGTTTTCAGATGCATGATTAACCTGCAACAATAAGTTCCCTACAACATCAATTTTTGATAAGAATTTACGTGAATTTTGATCATAATTTATGATAAAATGAAAACTGAAAACCTATATCGATAATTTCTATAAGTAGAGATCCGCTTTCTGTAGTAACTGTAGCCGAGAACGTTTTCCCCATCCGAGCATGCGTAGTAGCTGCTGGCTAAGCCTGACGTGAACGATGTACGGTGTTCCATTTTATTTTTATTCGTTCAAATGCGAATTTCCTCATTAATTGTAGCACAGTAATACCTGGATAAAAGGGACAGTTACTACTGTAAAACTTGGATAAAAGGGACAGTTACTACTGTAAAACTTGGATAAAAGGGACAGTTACTACTGTAAAACTTGGATAAAAGGGACAGTTACTACTGTAAAACTTGGATAAAAGGGACAGACAGCACAGTAAAACTTGGATAAAAGGGACAGACAGCACAGTAATACCTGGTTAAAGGTGACAGACAGCACAGTAATACATGTAAAAAAAAGGGACAGTCACCTTAGTAATGCCTGGATAAAAGGGACAGTCACCACAGTAAAACCTGGATAAAAGGTACAGTCCCCACAATAAAACCTGGATAAAAGGAACAGTCGCCATAGTAATACCTAGATTAAAGGTGACAGACAGCACAGTAATACCTGAATAAGAGGGACAGTCACCACAGTAATACCTGGATAAAAGGACATATATATGTATATATATATATATATATATATATATATATATATATATATATATATATATATATATATATATATATATATATATATATATATATCAGCTGAAGCCACAGGAAAAGCTTGAAAAGAAACGACAGTGCCAAGCTTTTCCGTGTAATCAACACATCTTCGAGGCATATGTGTGTATATATATATATATATATATATATATATATATGTATATATATATATATATATATATATATATATATATATATATATATATATATATATATATATATATATATATATATATGGATGTGTGTATGTATGCATGTATGTGTGTTTGTCACCTTATTGTCATGTGTAAGTTTTGACAATTATCTTGACCTGACTTTATCATTAAAAATCTGGTTAAATATCAAAACAAATACTGTATATAAAGAAAATATGAATTTGCTTGGCAAGTCACATATACTTGAGTGCGTGTGTAAATAATTGCATACGTGTGCTTGCGCGCGTGCGTATGATTATCTCTTTATGTGTGTGATTTTTCTCTGATAAAAGTCCTCTTCCTCTTGAAGATCAAGTGGCTTTGGAGAAAAACGCGGCATCAATCACAGCCTCATTCATCCACTAATTGCCAAGAGCAGAGAGGAAAACTTCTGCAAAAACTTCGACAACTTCAATGGCACTCCATGGTTTTAAACAAAAGCCTCATTAACAGAATGCCGGCAGCACCACAAACTATTCTACTCTTCTATGTAACGCATGCATTCTCATGCTTTCTTAAAGCACTGGACTGCTTTTGAAACATCCGGGGTCGTGTGCTAAAACATATCAGTTCAGGAGTAATTTTCCAGTCCTTTCTGCCAACCCTTACGACCAATGTATTTCTCTACATGTTATCGAGACGTCGCAAACTCCACCACAGAAACTTTTACATTCGTGCTGGTCTTTAGCCCGGATGAAAAAAAAGGAGGGTTTTGCTTACATTTATAGCAAATTTAGCCTCCTTGTGCGTGTGGCAATAGGTCTTCGTGTAATTTAAAAACAACAGATTAAGAACTTTGCAAACTTTACTAGGATTTCTTACTTCCTCCATTCAAACAATCAAAACTTTATGATTTTTTGTTGGTCAGTTCTGATTGATATATA
>NC_089783.1:52634124-52639124 GCF_040412425.1 Macrobrachium rosenbergii | reverse complement strand
TCTCTCTCTCTCTCTCTCTCTCTCTCTCTCTCTCTCTCTCTCTCTCTTTCACGCCATATTATGTCTTTTTATACTCGACCGAGACATTCCATGAAGAAGCGTCTCTGATTTCAAGGGATAATTATAACTACCCAGGTAAAAAAAAAAAAAAAAAAATAGTCTAGAACAGCTTATAGGTATTGCGCTCATTGAGAGTTTTTTTTCTTTCCTACTCGCCTTTCTATCCTCAACTTCCCGTCTGCGTTTCAAAGGACGACGTGGGATGACAAGGCATCAAACATACAAAGAGGATATCATTTAAAGCGTATCCTCTTTTTTTTAGTAGATGGTACCGGAATTCTCAGTGGATATTATCCTTCCATTTTAGGCAAGGAGAAGATGAACCAGGGCCCCATCGAAATGCCTATGGAAAACGGAGATGGGAGAAGGGAAAGCAACGGAAGAAAAGAAGGGGTGTAGAACAATAAGCGAATGAAAAATGAATATGTTTAAAGAACCGTAAACCATAAATCATCAGCGTTAGTGATAAAATGGGCTAAAATCATTCGCCTCGCTTTCAGTAAAAGTGAATGATTTTAGCGCCATATATTTCTAGTTGTTTAAAAGTTGTTGCTTCAGGAAATTTTTATCATATGGTTTTTGTTTCAGTAAAGCAGAAGAAGGAAGAGAGAAAGCAATACAAGAAGAGAGGAAGGGCTTGGAAAATAAGCGAAAGAAAATGAATATGCGTTTAAAGATCCATAAATACATTAAAATCATCAGCGTTAGGAATATTTTGTGCTAAAATAATTAACTTTCACTGAAAGAAAAGTGAATGATTTTAGCCGAATTTATTCCTAAAGTTGATGATTTTAATATGTTTGTTTCTTCAAAAACAATTATTTTCATTCTCTTATTGTTATACATCCCTTCTTTTCTTCTGCTGCTTTTCCTCTTCCCTCCTCTATTTTACTAAAACAAAAACCTTATGATATAAAATTTCCTCATGCAATAACCTTCCAATAGTTAATTCATAAGTATATGCGAACTTAAACCTTAGAACCATAAAATTACCTGCAAAAAGAACCTAGTTTCTGACTCGACGCGTAAGCAGAGCATCGCAGCAAATAGATAAAAATTTCTTCGTGCAAAAACCTTTAAACAATTAATCCATAACAGTAAACGAACTTAAATGCTTGTGTAAAAAAAGTTACATTTAAAATGAGCTTAGTTTCTCACCCGACGCTTAAGCGAAGCATCGCAGCAAATAGATAAATTCCGGCCGGTCGAAATCTTCTTGGGAAAGTCTATTTTAAGGTGACGAATGAACGCACTAATGAATTCCGGTGTTAACGATGTCGGGTTAATCTCCTAATCAAACGCAGGATTAAATTTGATCGGCGGAGTCGAGCTCCCTGACTCCGGGGGCTGGAGATTGCTGGCATTCGGGTATTTATCTCCCGCGAATGCATTTATTACGATGCCTTACTCTGATGACTTTACTCGAGGGGATGTGGATTAAACTTTATATATATATATATATATATATATATATACGCGAGGGGATATGATTAAATATATATAGCATATATCATACATATATACATATCTTGTATTATATAAAAGTAAATGGTTGTTTACTTGTTTGAATGCTATAGAAACCTGAGCCACTTGACAGACCCAGACAAAATTTTGCACACGGCCTCCATGTCACCCCAGAAAGTTTTATAACTCAAAATCAAACCCCCTACCCCGTGGCAGACATACAAACACAGACTTAGTGTGACACTTTCATAAGAGTGAAGAAGTTTCTTTACAACTCGCAGTTATTATCAAGACTTAATAATACGTCTTAATAAATGGCGTGACTTCATATATGAAAGTCAGAGGATCATTTCTGATTAAAGAAAGGGGACTAATATTTTTCTAGAGGATGCGTATTTTATACCATAAAAGGTAATCTTAATCTCTGATAAAGAATAATCATAAAACAAGAAAAACTGTGCTGAAGTTTCTTCGGCGCAATCGAGTTTTCTGTAAAGCCGCTACAACGTGTAATCAAGACCACCGAAAATAGATCTATCTTTCGGTGGTCTCGGTATAATGCTGGATGAGCCGCGGCCCATGAAACTTTAACTACGGCCCGGTGGTGGCCTATCCCATATCGTTGCCAGAAGCACGGTTATGGCTAATTTTAACCTTAAATGAAATCAAAACTACTGTGGCTACAGGACTGCAATTTGGTGTGTTTGATAATTGGAGGGTGGATGATCAACATATCAATTTGCAGCCCTCTAGCCTCAGTAGTTTTTAAGATCTGAGGTCGGACAGAAAAAAGTGCGGACGGACAGACAAAGCCGGCACAATAGTTTTCTTTCACAGAAAACTAAAATGGAGTTCAGACATTGTACTATTTCAGTTGTTTCTTTGCATAATTTGATCTTAATTGTAGTCTCATTTATTCCTACCGCCTCCTTTAGGGTAAAGAAATTTTGTGTAAGACAGGATCTTTTGTAAACATAGGACGTGATAATGAATAAATTAACGATGCTATAAGTGTTCTCAGTACTATTTCTTCCACGAATTTACTTGAGTTCTATCTTCAATTTGTGGATGAGAGCGTACCGTAACGTAGTTTATTACTCATTTTAGTCTCTCTCTCTCTCTCTCTCTCTCTCTCTCTCTCTCTCTCTCTCTCTCTCTCTCTCTCTCTCTCTCTCACACACACACACACACACTTGCATTGGCAGAAACCCAACCCTTCAACATGAAGGATAATCCATGTTCGCCATATTGGTTAGGTTAGGTTAACCTATGATAAGAGTATCAGTATTAGGCGACAACCTCAAAATACATTGGCTCTGAATTCTCAGGCCTCTTATAAGTCAAGTGATCCTTCAGGTTCTTTCCCAACGTTGTTTATTTATCCACTATTGATATTTGTTTCAAAGATTATTCAGCCCTTAAACCATTGCTAGCGGCGCCTTAGGTACGTATATCAAGGGCCATGATATGTCAGATAAAAAAGAGAGAAGTCTCCATTTACAGACTCTGTAACAATGCAATGAACTTCGCACAAATCAGTTATAACATCTGAGTTAATCGAGAAAAAATCACTGATAGAGAAATGCGACTGTTAAGCACATAATAAAAAAAGTGTCTTTAAGTTCAAGACTTTTAAGCGTGACCTTTAAAAAGCGTAAATAACTACTTCAACTAAAAAAAGACTTAAAAACATAACGAAATATTAAAGAAAATCAAAGATACTGCGTGTGGCAAATGCCCGAAAAGGCTAAAAGATATTATATGTCAATATGCGATAAGTTTTTAAAATTAGATCTTACCTTAGCGACTGATTTTTTCACTCCAATTTTCGTGTTCCTGAACACCCTCCTTATCAGAAAGCACGTCGACCGGGGCTGTGTTCTCAATCTGAAATATGGAGAAGATTTCAATAGTTACTCCTCCTTAGTGAAATCGTGGAACTTTATATCAGAGACATTATGGCTCGCGTAATCAGTAGGCGATGTCTTGTGTAAAGTCTATTGATAAGGACATGCGAACTGCCAGGAAAGTATAGATACAGGTTGATTTAATACAAATTTAATACAAAACATTTCTGTGTTTAACCGCAGTTTACTCTAGATTTTAAAGCTCTCAAACATTGCCTTTCCATTCTGTTTGACAAATTTGTTGTGTGTGGTTTAAAAGAGATATTTCTGTCGTCTCTGCAAAGCAAAGAAATTTGTTGCTCCTTCAGGGACCCAAGTCACGTGAACTTTAAGGCTTTTACTTTTATTATATATATATATATATATATATATATATATATATATATATATATATATATATATATATATATATATATATATATATATATATATATATATGGATGAATATATATTTATACTATTTATTTATAATTGTCTATCTAACTATCTATCAATATACACTTATATGTATATATATATATACATACTGTACATATATATATTGTCTATCTCCAACTATCAGTGGGACGCAAAGGAATTATACATTTATATACATACATATATACATATACATACTGTATGCATGAATATATATATATATATTTATATAAATATATAATATCAAAGAATTACATTTATATGCATATATATACAGTATATGCATGAATATATAATATATCTATTTATATATATATATATATATATATATATATATATATATATATATATATATATATATATATATATATATATATATATATAATATATATATACTGTACATATACATATATATCACTCTCTCCAACGCAGTTTCAGCCTGTTTGATGTCCAAATCTGATTCTGTTTGCCTGTTATTTGAAAGGAATTTTGTAGTCTTTCGGTATATTACAACTGATGAAAACCTCTACTGGGTATCTTAAATTACTAAGCATTTGAAAGATTCAACCTCATTAGTCCTTTCTCCATCTAATATTATTTATTTCCGTCTGTCCTCATTACTTATTTTTCTTTTAGTTGTATTTTAGTCCCACCGCCCTAGATATTTGATGTATTCTTTTAAGACAGCTGGTGTTTTCCTGTACACCATCTGCGTATTCTGTGTATGTATGTTTAACTGATTCACGAATGTATGGAAAAGGATGAATGTATGAATAAAGATAAATGCCACGATGGAAAAATGAAACAACGGAGTGGTTGCCGGGCCTTTCAACACACGGTCCTTTACTAGCAGAACTAGTAAAGGACCGTGTGTCGAAAGGCCTAGCAACCTCTCCGCTGTTTCATTTTTCCTTCGTGGCATTTACCTTTATATGTACATGTATGTATGTATTTATACGTACATACATAATACCGACATGTCTGTGAAATCTAAACGTAATCTCTCAACCCACAACCTGAACACCATACATATATTGTACACGCTGCAGACCTGGGGTCCTGATCTCGTAATCAGTGGCAATGAAATTTGCAAAGCGAACACTGCAGAGTTATGTAACTGGTCTTGAGCGCCTCCGTTATACTGGAATTTCC
>NC_089783.1:52624124-52629124 GCF_040412425.1 Macrobrachium rosenbergii | reverse complement strand
TCATTAGATTTATTATAAATGGATTTTTTTCACCTCCTTTAGAATTGCTGATGCCGAAAGCATGTTTTGTTCATGTGCTTTTGAACACACACACAGAGAGAGAGAGAGAGAGAGAGAGAGAGAGAGAGAGAGAGAGAGAGAGAGAGAGAGAGAGAGAGAGAGAGAGAGAGATAAGTAGGTGGTTAATATATATGATTTGATCAATTTCTTGGAAACCTTATAAAAAAATGCACGAATAAACATTGTAAAAAAAAAACGAGTTAATGTAGTGACTTAACAATACCAGAATATTGAGAGTTAAATATTTAATGTAGAAAATAAAAGCAGTCGCAATACAGTCCGTCAGCATTTCTAAGAAACTCGTAATCGTAGATTTCAAGGGGATTTCGATCCAACCGAGGTGTCCTGCTTGATACGTATGCTTACTTTTGTATATATGAGAATATGCTCATAAAGTATTTCCACATGCATGCATTCATACATACAGATGTTTGCAAACATAATATTCATAAGCAGATTTATATGTATATATATATATATATATATATATATATATATATATATTATAGTGAATGGCATTGTAAACAGAAAATAATCATTTATTATTTGTCATCTTTACCATCATGTTAATCTCTTATGAACATAGAGTGTTTGCGTCAAAAGGGAGGGGCGGCAAACTCATTAGTACTAACGCTCTCGTACTGTTTACAAGTACGATCAGTCTATTGGCGAGAGCTGAAAACAAGTGATATAAAGAGTTCAAGAGGACATGAAACCACACGAAGCTCAAACGGGATGAACCATAAAGGTTGAAAGAATGGGACTGAATCGTGTGGCCTTCAGACGGCGGGACCGTTACAGATTTGACGGCCCAGAAACCGAGAGTCTGAATTTCGCCTCCTGTGAAAAATACCACGGACGGGGCATCTGTACCGGGCACAGACGCAACCCAAGGCATAACGAGAAGTAGAAGGAATCACGCCCACGCCTCAAACTCAACGTCGCGCCCGTGTAAGAAGCACTGGGGAAGGTTCAGGACGGCGACTTGGAAACATGAATCATGCACATCTTGCCGCACGGGCGGATGAGTTGGAAAAGGAGTGAGATGCAATAACTCAAGAAAATCCGCCATTAGATAAACATGTTGGCATTATTTATAATCGTTGCCTTTTCTATAACATTTAAGTCATATAAGTAAAGTATGCACCCACCCCAGTGTCATTTCATCTTTGTTCGGAGGACTGAATTAAAAGGTTCACACTAGGCCTTTCATCATCACTTAAGGACGGCCGTTGTCAAGGTCTCGTTTTGTCATCAGGCTAGCTCAGTCTATACTATCTGCCAGCCAGTGTTAAGTCAGTTCTGAAGGTACCGTCACTAGGCGGGCAGAATACTCAATAAAAGTGCAGGGAAATACGTAAAACTGTCTATATTCCTTATAATGAAACCGAGAATAAAAGGGAAATAAACAGACATAGCCTGTACAAAATAGCCTCCGTAGACAGAGCCATTGCTTATGTGAATATGTTTTCGAGAGAAAATCTGTATATATATATATATATATATATATATTGCTTAAAGGACCTCATTCAAACTGGATGGTATCTAATGGAGTATTTATTCAGAAAAAGTTACGAGCTTTCTTGGACAAACAGGAAAGCTTGTAACTTTTTCTGAATAAATACTCCATTAGATACCGTCCAGTTTGAATGAGGTCCTATTAGTAATTCTACTAATGCACAGAACAATTGTGTAAGTGATAAAGTTAATAATATATATATATATATATATATATATATATATATATATATATATATATATATATATATAATACGTGTTTGTTGTGTGTTAAACACATACATGCACGCAAACTTATCTACACCTATTACATTCAGCTGAATTTGTTAATCGTAAGGTATTAACAAATTAAAATTAAATCATCAAAAATGAATAAGCTTTTTAAGAGAGAGAGAGAGAGAGAGAGAGAGAGAGAGAGAGAGAGAGAGAGAGAGAGAGAGAGAGAGAAGGAGCGTTTTTCTACATGACTGAACGAAGCATGGCCAACGCTGTCGGGGTAAGGGTCGGGCATCGGATCCGTGCCTGGCATGTTGGGGAGGAGGAGGAGGAGGAGGAGGTGGTGGTGGTGGTGGTGGTGGTGGTGGTGGTGGTGGTGGTAGTAAGCCTTGGTATGAAAGAGGTCTTAGATTTCTGATGGAGAGAAGGAAAAAAAAAAAAAAAGAGAACGAAAAAAAAAAGAGCGATCTTAAAAGAAGGTTTTACCGAGGGATAAGTTTTCTATTATGGAAAGATTTGGATCGCTTAATTGCTGGCGGAGCTGGAAGGTGGTACAAGTGAGTCTTGAGATGCTTAACTCGAGCATAGGTTTTCTATAACGCGCCAGAGGACTTTTAGAAAAGGCCTCGCTGGTTGCTCTTGCTCCTGATTCTGCTCCTGCTGCCGTGGGATTTATGGTGAGGAAGTAATCACCTTTCCTCCCTGTTCCTCCACCACCCCCTCCTCCTCCTCCTCCTCCTCCTCCTCCTCCTCCTCCTCCTCCTCCTCCTCCTCCTCCTCCTCCTCCTCCTCCTCCTGTCCTCCTCCATTCCTTATTTCATCCATCCGTCTTCCCACCGACAAGGGATTTTCCCATCGGTGTCTGAAACAGATTAATGTAAGCCTCTTTTCCTTCTGGCGCAATAATCATTCTTATTCTTCTCCGGATTCCTCAGCAGGAATGTCTAACCTAAACAGTTGTAGCTCTGACAGTCTAGGCGTTGGAAGGACGCGGCGTCACTAGAGGATTCATACATTTATAACAATGTATGTGAGTTGACAAGCACTTCACGATAAATTAGATCAGACTAGGAAAATACGTAATCCCATCATGAAAGAAAAAATCTTCACAAGACTAATTCAGAAAAATATGGCTCTAACCTTACCAGAAATGATTTGACAAACAAGCATTGCTCGGAGAAACTAGATCGTTTAGAACAGCCACATTCGCCTCCTCGTACATAATATATTTTGTGAATCTGTGTGTATATATATATGTAGTTAATAATATCCTCCGGCATAAGTCACCATTACGGCTGGAAGTCCATTCCGACCGTCTATCTCTCCGAGCCGAGGCACCCCCGAAGTCCTTTGATGTCGGTGACCTAAAACAGAGTCAATTTACCCATGGCATACTGTCAAATTGGTTGACTTGCTTAAGTGTTTACATGAAAATTCGTAGCGTCTGTTTGCCCGGCTTGTGTCTGGTCAGTTTGAGCGTTCGCTCATTTGTGTCTCGCGGGCAGACGCTTTTTTTTTTTAACTTTCAAAACCGTGGATCTTCTTCCCCAAGAAGGAAGACCCTGGCGTTATTTTTGGGGGGCTTTCTATATTTGCTTTGAAGGGATTTTGCGCTCTCTCTCTCTCTCTCTCTCTCTCTCTCTCTCTCTCTCTCTCTCTCTCTCTCTCTCTCTGTGCTAGTTTGATCATGAAGAGATCTACAAGCGTTCATTATGTATAATGTGCTATCGCGTGGGAAAGGTAAAACCGATGTTTAGCCTTACGAAATATATTGTCTATGAGTAGTATTCTAAAAAAAGCATTAGTTATATATATATATATATATATATATATATATATATATATATATATATATATATATATATATATATATATATATATATATATATATATATATAATTGGGTGGCTGATTGGAAATCTTAGCTTAATGATAAATAATATTGCCAAGACCAGGAAGAACATTCTTTATTACACACACATATACACACAAACACACACACATATATACTCGTATATACACAAAACATCTCACCGGAGTATAACTGTTGTGAGAAACGGAAAATAACTTAGTTGTTTTTTTTAGAAGAACAAAACCTTACAGAATTATTACTTTGTAAGCGACAAACGTTCTTGTTTACTGTCCTCATTTTTAAAGAGTTTAATTCTGCGCTATCAGGCACAGAACCCTCATATCTTATTCATCCCTCGCTCCCCAAGAGGCGAGCAGGCGGGCAGCCGGACAGATGAAAATCCCAACTTCCGCGAATAAAAACACGAGAGAACATCGCTAATGAGAGCAATTCGCGATCATTATTTCGGCACAGTAATCGTATATTAAACCAGCGACGCTTGGGTTGCATTCACCTCTATGGTCGATTAAAATAAATGCGTGATTTGCGTGTTTTCCCCCCACGGTAATTTGACTTCAGAATTCTTTATGTCACGTACACGGATATTGTGTCTGACTTCTTTAGTAGGTGAGCACCGCTGACATTTCTTTTCTTTTCTTTATTTTCGTGAACATTACCGGGTGATTTATAGACATATACGTAAAATAGAGCAGGAAAAGACTGAAAATGAAAATACCCCTGAAATAGCAAGAAAATGCTTTTCCAAAAAAATATAAGACGTTGATGAAGAAATATCCATCAATCTTGTACGCTACAATTTTCTTTTTTCGTGGTGTTTTTTTTTTTTAGAACTCGGATATTTTGTTTGAATTACTTGATTGCAAATGCATTCATACACGCGAATGGATGTACACTGAACAAACCCTAACCGGAACGACCGAAGAGAGAGAGAGAGAGAGAGAGAGAGAGAGAGAGAGAGAGAGAGAGAGAGAGAGAGAGAGAGAGAGAGAGCTTGCTTATACAAGATAATAAATCACGCATACCAGCAAAGTAATACTTTCTGGTCGCACCCCATCTAAAGAAATATATATATATATATATATATATATATATATATATATATATATATATATATATATATATATATATATATATATATATATATATATATATATATATATATATATTTGCAATTAAAATATATCTTTAATATTTAACTGTCAGGAGTAGGATATATATGATTGATAAGTGCTTTTTTGAACGGCAGGGTTCGACCCTTTGCCAATTACAGAAGAATTTTTTCACACCATGTCGCCTGCATATATATATATATATATATATATATATATATATAT
>NC_089783.1:52619124-52621624 GCF_040412425.1 Macrobrachium rosenbergii | reverse complement strand
GTGTAACTTTCCTCGTAATAATCAACTTTCTTACTGCAGGTGATTAAAGAACGTCACATAATATATTGAGCTTCCTTTTAATGAGTCCTGCATAGAGAATGCTAATTTCGTGACTAGTGTAAGTGATAAGTGTATAAAGCTAGTGGTATGAGAAAACTTGCTAATTTAGACTTTCATTTTATAAAATTAATTTATTTAATATATCTATCTGCATTTTGCAATATTATATATGAATATAATATATATATATATATATATATATATATATATATATATATATATATATATATATATATATATATAATTAACAGCCACGAAGGAAAAGAGTGGAACAATGAGATGCTAAGTACTTTCGTCTTATTACCAAGACTTGGTCACAGCAAGCATCTCATTGTTTATTATATATATATGTATATATATTTATATGTATATGTATATATACATTCATACAAAAATACATACATACATACATACATACATGCATACATATATATATATACATACATATATATATATATATATATATATATATATATATATATATATATATATATATATATATATATATATATATATTGATATAGGTGCATTCTATTCTATGCCAGTTTGTTTGATGTTTGAAAATGACGTTGTGTGAATGATTATAATGTTTATTAAAATTAACATTGTCACGTGTGCATCAGGACTCTTAGTGAAAGGCAAAATACTCACAACGGTCGTGAGAAAGTTGGCGCATAAGTGATCGCAAAGTACCTTACGGGATATTGCGTACCAACGAGTTTTACCCAACTTCCCGACCAGTGACTCAAGGGGTAGCACTTATTTCGAATTACCCCTTTTGACTGAATAGGTACTGTGTAAGTATTTAGGTACGAACTTTATATAAGTTCTTTATTGCTCAGTTGGTGAAGCCCTTGCTTTTCACTTCGGAGTTCGGGTTCGATTACGATGTCAGTTAGAAATATATATAATAGTAATGATAATGGTAAAGAAATCCACAATGGTGTGAGTGGTAATATATATTAAAATATATACACAAACGAGAGCTTTCAAGAACCTGCTCGATTCTCCTTCAAGCAGTTCTCGAAAGCTCGAGTTTGTAGATATTTTTAATATATATTTATACTTCCACCATTGTGGATTTCCTCACCATTCTAGTGACTCGTGCAATTATGAGATATTTATGAATAATAATAATAATAATAATAATAATAATAATAATAATAATAATAATAATAATAATAATGCAGAAAAGTGTGCTACTAGAAACAGCTCACATATTGAGAAAAGTGATGGACTCCTAGCGAGGCAGGATGCAACCCGGAACCCCACACTATAAAATCGACCCAGTCGAATAGGATGACTGTGATTGAACCCCAAAAAAAAATAAAAAAATAAAATAAATACGTGAATCAGCTGAATATCCTTGATTATAAATTCGAGGAAAAGTAGCAGCTACCACCCAAAAGAGAAAAATAAAGAAAAGAAAGCTTGAAAACTCACGAAATCCCAAAGATCGTGATCATTTACGATATGCATCGCTCGCGCCGTCTGTTCCCCTTTAACCTTTTTGAAAAAAAGACTCCAAATATTCTTTATATTTATATAAATCTTCATGAGGAACTTAATGTTGACATTTACTCCGGCGATTCTTTGATGTCGGAAGAGCGTCGTAAAGTAAAAAAAAAAAAAGTAAAAAATAAATTTGTTTCCACAAACGACGAAGTTGCTGTAATTATGGTACGTCATCAGCATAATGACTTGCATTGAATTACTTCTGAAACACTAAGGGGTCATTTCAGTAATTGTGGGTGCTGTTGCTTAAAAGAAACTTGGAAAAAAAAAATTGAAACAAATCAAATTGAATGAGTTTGGCTCTCGCTGTTTCATGCGGAGA
Organism: Macrobrachium rosenbergii; assembly: GCF_040412425.1. NCBI lineage: Eukaryota > Metazoa > Arthropoda > Malacostraca > Decapoda > Palaemonidae > Macrobrachium > Macrobrachium rosenbergii. Next base: position 52,619,727 of record NC_089783.1, on the reverse strand, counting down.
CATCATTCATAAATTGCGAGATTTATGTTGATTTTGAAAATTATATCGTTTCATAAGTTGACGAAATTTATGTTGATATTAAATGTATATCACGGCATAAATTCATGAAGTTTATCTCAGTATCATCTCTCATGCAGTCCTCATATAATAAATGAGCGTGCGTGTGATATGAAAGAATGTATGACAAATCAGCGAGATTTATTTGCCCATATGTTTCATGATTCTTACATACACACCCACACACATATCCTCTCTCTCTCTCTCTCTCTCTCTCTCTCTCTCTCTCTCTCTCTCTCTTGTATATATACATATATATATTATATATACATATATAATATATATATATGTATATGTATATATATATATATATATATATATATATATATATATATATATATATATATATATATATATATATATATATATATATATATATATATATATATTATATTCACCGTGCATCCACAACATATGAGTTAGTAAATTCAATGCATTCCCAAAATTTCTAATATAGGCCTACTTGGATGATGACAGGAAATAAACTTACTTCATACAATGTCTACGGGAAGTGTTCGTAACCAGTTATAAAAGCAAATTCTCAAC
>NC_089783.1:52539124-52599124 GCF_040412425.1 Macrobrachium rosenbergii | reverse complement strand
ATATATATATATATATATATATATATGTGTGTGTGTGTGTGTGTGTGTGTGTGTACACAAGTTGGTGTATGCATACACCGAATAAATAACTCAGGAAGATGAAAAATTATTTCTCTGTCAGGATTTCAAATTTTTAAAATGACAGTGTATGTCCCTACATAGATGTGTCTGGGAACAAACAAGTTTCACAGACAAGTTTCCCAAATCTTTCCCATTCCTTTTTACCCCGAAACGGGAAGGGAATCAAAAGCACCTGTTCCTAATTGCCATTTGCGAAATATAAATAAGTACTCGTAAAACGCCTTTGAACTGAAATTCCAACTTTATTTTTTTATGTCGATACTTTGATGCCCGCGCTCTCATAATAGTCAGCAATGAAATGATTTGGGATAATACATAGACAGTATTTTTGTATTCTGAAATGCAAACTCTATCGGACAGACTATATAGTGTTTACTTATAAGTAAATATTTGATAAGAATGCTGTGGATCAGATGAGACGTTTAACGTTTCTTCATAGACCTCAGTTTTATCGTAACGTATTGGTATTAATTTTCATCAGTGAATAATACAGTTAAAACTGTGTTATCTATAGTGCAGTTATAGGCTCATCTACGAAGTTCGAATCATCTCACCTGCTTTGAAACCTTTTACCAGCCCATATGAAAATAGCTTCTCTTCCCTTTGCGTGTTCCTTCGGCCTCTAGTTGCAACCCCTTTCATTCCTTTTACTGTACCTCCGCTCATACTCTTAGGACAATTGTTTGATATTCTAACTGCTAGGTTTTCCTCCTGTTACACCTTTAAAACCTCCTTTACTCTCGTTTTCCTTTTCAGCGCCGAATGAACAATTAGGTCCCCAGCCCTTGGCCTAAATTATATATTCCATTCCATTCCAGTAACGAGGAAAATATACGCAAAGGCAGAGCTTAGTTTTACGAGACCACTGAGCTGATTAACACGCAGATTCGATAAGTCTCCAAAATTGTAAATGTTAAGAGCCAGTTGTTACTTAGAGGCTCTTCTGTTTGTGAATACTGCATGCTTAGCGTTTCTACACCAACAGGAAATTTACTGATGATTTGTAATGTCGACGTGAAGAATTCTCGGGGTTAAGTATACGAGTGTCGCAAAACAGTTGGTACTGGTTACATTTGGAAAGGTGATGAATAAATCAACTTTCCTCAAGTATTTTCAATACTGTCTGAAATAAATTTCATTTAACCAACAGGTCATTTCAAGTTGAGCTGTTAAAATGGTTATTATCTTGAGGTATATAGATAAGTATAAACGTTCCAAAATCAGTTGTTTTTGGTACTGATAACATTTGGAAAAGTGATGAATAAATTAACTTTCCTCAAGTATTTTTAATACTGTCTGAAATAAATTTCATTTAATTCATATTTCAGAGAGTCATTAATGAGAAAATGGTTATTATATTGAGGTATATAGATAAGAAAACGTTTCCAAAATCAATGCTGTCATCTACAAGTCTGCGAGCCTTTATGTCGAAAAAATTATTGCATGGAACGCGGTGCATTGCGAGAGTAGTGACAAATGAAAATGCATATAATTATGATTAACCATTCCCTGACATTCACATGCACTAGACATTCTCACATCAAAAAACTTGCGGAAAACAAAACGGCACATATAGAACGTAAAAGCAAAACGGCATATATAGTACGTAGCCTCAGAATTATGCGACACACAAACGCGGAGCCCATTCGACCAATCAGACGTCTGCTCAGAATGGGGACCCGTGTGAAAAAAATCGCACGAGAAGTCTCCACATAAACAACTTCGAGCTAACATTAGAACACGGCTTAAAAAAAAAAAAAGTCTAACTCACGATAAAAGTACCCTAAACAAAATCGGTGACACGTGGAAAGGAGCAAACTCAAAACAACCTCGACCAGAAAAAAAGTAACACAGAGGAAAAGTAGCACACGCGGAACAACAAGCGCATGAGCAGCTACAAGCGGGGGCTAAAATACTCCCCCGACGCCTCCGGAATATAAAATTGGTTCTGCACTGCTGAGAATCTGCATGCGGGCTGCTTGCACAAGAAGAGGCGCAAAAAGGATACTGCAAATACAATGATAAGGTAGAATTTAAAAGGTTTTTCGTGATTGCGTTCGTGGTCTTATTTTCCCCCAAACTCGCGAAAGTGCAGAAGAATGAACATGTAAATATGTATATACATACATGCACATATACACGGAAACAAATATACATACACATACACAGAAACATATATATACACTCAGACACATATACATATGTGTGTGTGTGCATACATACCTCCTTACATACATACACACACATGTATAAGTAGACATATTTTTAAAACATGCATAACCACTGCAAATACAGTGAGTTGTAAGTTACATTTTACAGTGTATTTCGTGATTATATTTGCGTTCCTGTTTCCAGAATCTTACTCGTATATATATATATATATATATATATATATATATATATATATATATATATATATATATATATATATATATATATATATATATATATATATATATATATATATATATATATATATATATATAAAAGACAAAATCCACGGAGGAAAGAAAAACAGTGGAGTGCTGTGAGGCCTTTCGACTTGTCATAAAGGACGACAAGTCGAAAGGCCTCACTGCACTCCATTGCTTCTCTTTCCTTCGTGGATTTTGTCTTTATTTATATATTCATCACGTTTCATATTTTCGTGATTCAGTTATACATACATACGTACATACATATATATATATATATATATATATATATATATATATATATATATATATATATATATATATGTGTGTGTGTGTATATATGTATATAACATATATATATATATATATATATATATATATATATATATATATATATATATATATATATATAATATAAATTTCTCCCAGTTTCCCAAAACCGGTCGGAATGTTCATAACCATTACAGTAATGATTTTTAAAAACTCGGAAAACCAGAATGACCATCATCATATATCTCAGTAAGCATAAAGTTTTCTTTCAAAACTCCAAGGCCGAAGCATAGCAGTAGCCGGGTAGAAAGAAAGTTATACGTAGGCGGCCTCCGACGACGTTCAGAAAAAGAAAGCGCATTTGCTGTAAGTAAACATGAACTCTGAAACATTAAAAAAATAAATAAATAAATAAAAGGAAAAAATAACCCAATGGAGATACAGTTTGTGTAGACCCGTGTACGCTCGTGTACGTTTCGCCAAGGCCCAAAATTAACGGTGAGAGAGAGAGAGAGAGAGAGAGAGAGAGAGAGAGAGAGAGAGAGAGAGAGAGAGAGAGAGAGCCATATTACCACTCCTACATCAGGACGGAGCAAATAGGGGACTCAAATAGCTAGTACCATTGCTGGGTAATAACACAGCCGTTATTATTACATTCGACTGTAATTTCACCTCATCGTGCGATTGTCGGCACTGTCGCTTGCGGCTGTTATTGCAGCCAGTTGTTATTTCTCAAGCGGGTTTGGCCATTGAAACTGGGATTACTTTTAGAGAGAGAGAGAGAGAGAGAGAGAACCTGTACTCGGTGTTATGGACATCATGGGGATCGATGACGCGAACGTTATTGGTATTTTATTATGTATCTGTGCGGTGGTATTTTATTATAATCTATCCCTGGTTAGATGAAGACCGAGACATAAGTTACAGGAAAATTAACAAACAGTAAACGAGGTGAAACGTCAAAAGAATTCGGTTACTGGTCCTACGGAAATTCCCATACCCTAGCCAATCACGTAAGTTCATATACAATACAAGTACCTCATTTTTCCTTTACGTCCGTAACGACAGCGCTTCGGAAAACCAATTGGCCCGCTCGCTTCTGAAAATAAAAGATATATAGTTTATTACTTGTTCTGTCAGGCTTACAAATGAGCGTGCTTCTAGATATAAAAAGAAATACATAATTACAAGGAAATGTAAAGGAAAAGGAATTACCTTCGTTTTTCAAAAGTACCCTAACGGCACACAGTTACAAATTCTTTTTTTTTTCTATATTAATTAATGCATGTAAAAGACACCTCACAAAAATATGCAAATTAACCCAGAATTTAATGGCGTCAGCCTAATGACAGTCCATTTGATTTGAGGGCTAGAGGTCATTCATTGTAAAATGGCCGATTGCCACTCTTTTCATTCTTTATGTCCAATTTGTAGTCGTGAATGCTTTTCATAAAAATGGGAGATCATTATCATGAATTTTTGAGAGGATTTTTAATTGTCTGCCAGAGAAGAAGCAAAGAGCAAGGGGAAACATTAGATATAATTTATGACATTTATTTCATAAATTTCTGTGTAACTGTGCTGGTGTGTCAAGGGAACCGTTCTTTTAAAGAAAGGCGTCTGGTCAGTTTTCTAGCAAATATATACAAGTTTTCTTAGCAATTTAATGAATATAATGTGCAGTGATATTTAAAAGATTTTATGAAGTGAATGAATGTTTCGTGAAGGAACGATTATCAGGATTACAAAAAAAGTTCAGATTATCTACATTTTATCCAACATATTTCCAGCGTTGTCTACCATTTTTTTTATATGGCATTAACTTACGGAAACCGAATTCTAACTGAATTGGGAGCGGATTATTCATGATTACTAGAATATTCCGCTCCCAATTCAGTTAGAATTCGGTTAGAAGAAAGAAATTTGGACAAGGAACACAGAACAGGAGAAAATGTGGTTATGTAAGAAAAGGCAATAGAATTTGAGAGTGACCTTATTCACTCCCAGACTCCTGATCGTATTTAGGTGTGTTACTGATAATGAAGTGTAGGAGTGTAGCTAATTGTTTTTTTTTTTTGTTATAAAATCTCAAAAACTTATAAAAACTGGAACTGTTCTGCGGAACCAGTCATGATCTATAAATGGCTAGTGTGAAACAGCTGAATCTCGGCAAGACAAAAGACACAGGAACTAGAAGATATTCATCCACGATTTAACTCTCTGAGCTCCATTTCCTGGTACCTAACCTCATCCCCCCCCCCACCACCCCACCACCCTCCCCCGCATCCCTTTATCTCCACTTCCCAGGCTTGATAACATTCTAGAGTCTCCTTGTCCAACCACCCCCACCCCGTCACCCAACCTACAGGGTCCTTAAAATCCCAGCGTCACCCTCTCCCACCTCCATAAAGTTCCGCCGGCGTAAGTATTCCATGGGAACCGTTAAAGCCCTCCCCAAAAATACATATTCTACGCCGGACCTTCAGTTTCGGAACAAAATGGCAGATTGAAAACAATTCTTCCAGCTGAAATCGATTCATAATGGCGGGGAAAAATACCGCCGTAAACTGTGCTATTTGATGGATAAAACATTTTTCCCCTCCTCCCCGACACGGGAGAATGGAACGAGGTTAAGTGAGGAGAAATGTTTATTCTCCCTTTTTTTTTTTTTCTTGTGAAATGTGGACGATTTCGTTTTATGGATACAAGCACAGGCTGATCAACGGGTTCCATTCCTTCGCGCGACAGAGGAAGTGGAGGAAAGGCCACGGTTTAAATTTTGGGATTATGGAGAAAAGAAGTTTGATAATAGAAGAATACTTATAGAGGCAAAATGAATTTGTAGGGATTTATTGACGGCAAAATGAACGTTTCGTGTGCGAAATGAAATTATGGAGACTAATAAAAGTGAAAGTTGTTTCAATTTTAGTGAAAGGACAAATATCCATCTTCATTAACGCAGTAATGTCAGATCACCAAAAAGCGGCAAAGTTTTCCATTGGCATGACTAATCATCAGTGAATTTTATCAACATTCAAAAGCGCGTTAATTACTGGAAAATTTAGTAAATACGTAAAAAAAAAAAAAAACACTCGATCGCACGGAATAGGTAAACTCAGGATAATTTAATTCCTGCAGACATCAACTCGATCGATGAAATGAGTCACCAAATGCCACCCTTATTCCTAGACTGAATTGCTGACGACTTATAGACTTGGAAAATGAGGACCTCTGGCATAATACAGTGGAATTTCCACTTGAAAGTACACCCCACAGATTAGCGATAGACGGTATATTTTACAAACAGCAACAGTAAAATCACCGTGTATAAATCAGGCGTATAGAAAGGGTATCACTCGGGAAACCGTCTGTGTTTGTAAGTTGCAAAAGCTGTACTATCTCAACCCATCTGTTGCAGTGCAAACATACAAAAGACCTCCTCAAACTGCCGTTTGAAATTTGAAATCACTTTTAATACGGAGAGAACGTGGACAGTCCATTTTATCAGAGTCAGCAATCAGAACAACATTCCAGTGGTGTTTGCATAACTGGTCTGTACAATCAGCAGAATCACCACAGAGCTGTGTTTGTTCAGTTGCAGATGTCTGCAGTACCAACTACCTCTAAAACTATACACTTCGCAACAGCAAAGCCGCTGTAACATATTTAGAAAATGAAGATATTGTGTAATACAACACACGCAGAGAGAGAGAGAGAGAGAGAGAGAGAGAGAGAGAGAGAGAGAGAGAGAGAGAAAGTTAAGTGTACCTTAGTTTAGCCAGACCACTGAGCTGATTAACAGCTCTCCTAGGGCTGGCCCGAAGGATTAGACGTATTTTACGTGGCTAAGAACCAGTTGGTTACCTAGCAACGGGACCTACAGCTTATTGTGGAATCCGAACCACATTATATCGAGAAATGAGTTTCTGTCACCAGAAATAAATTCCTTTAATTCCTCATTGGCCAGCCGGAGAGTCGAACGCGGGCCCAGCAGAGTGCTAGCCGAGTACGATATCGACCCGTCCAGTGAGGAACTTAGAGAGAGAGAGAGAGAGAGAGAGAGAGAGAGAGAGAGAGAGAGAGAGAGAGAGAGAGAGAGTCGCACAAAGGCATTTGCACTCTTCCATTATCCTTAGTCCGTATATCTGCCGAGCGAGTGGCCAGTGATTTACCCAAACCAATTCTAAAGGAATATATCGTATTGCATTAATTCGATGGCCTCCGGTAGTAGAGCCGCTCTTTTCCACTCTCATTTCCTATTAAATCTATTTTTTTTTTATCCTCTTATTTAACCAGGCGATTCCACACCCATTTATACGGTAATTCCGCAATTCGCTCGTGGAATTTAAGTCATCGTCGGCGCACAGGGGGCTTTCAAGTGTGCTTATCTCGTTAAGAAAGCCGGTTGATTTATTTCGATTCTTTGGCGTTGATTGTCGAAAAAAGAAAGTATCGATGTCCTATTCATTTGGGTGAGTCCCTTGCACACACACATACTCACACATATCTATTATGTATCTGCGTTTACACACACACACACACACACACACACACACACACACACACACATATATATATATATATATATATATATATATATATATATATATATATATATATATATATATATATATATATATATATATATTTTTTTTTTTTTTAATACGTATACGAATGGGCTGCTTTCTCTCTTCCTCCAACCATGATGACGTTGTCTTGGCATCGATATCGCTTTTCTCTTGAAAATTATTTTCAAACTCCTTGCTTAGCATCTAAAGTTTCTTTCCACTCGGCCCAGTCAGCACAATATCATCAGCAAACATCGGTCATACCTCACTACGTTCATATCTAATTTTCTTGTCTTACAACTTTGCATTTTACATCTAATATCTTTCTCTGATTTCTTGTGCCACTGCTTTCTTAAAGATACTAAACATTTATGAAAATATATAACTAACCCTTGCCTTGAACGAACTTTTTCAATAAATCAGTGCCTCGCCAATCTACATGTTCTAACTAGGTGCTCTTTTATCACAAAATATTCTTATCACTCTCAGCCGCCTATCTTCATACGATACACCCTCAACACTCTCCACATTGCCTCTCTGTTGATTATCAGTTTTTCCAGGTTAGTCTGTGCCAAGTACAGAAGATCTCTGCTTCCTGTGCCTCGCATATCAGGTATGTAACAGATATTCGATCAACATGCACCATCTTCCTAGCCCCATTCTTTCTCATTTCTGCCCCATATGTAACCACTGTAACAACTTTTCCCCTTTCCACATTCGTTTTAATCCATGCATTTATCTAACTGACATATTCACCAGGATCTTACTAACGCTACAATTGCTAAGCCTTATTAGTTCTATACCTTCCAGCTGCCTTGTCCCTCGTAGGGGGCTAGTGCTGTCAGTGCACCTCGGGGGGTGCACTGTAGGCGTTACTCAAGGTTCTTTGCAGCGTCCCTTCGGCCCCGAGTTGTGACCCCTTTCATTCCTTTTACTTTACCTCCTCTCATATTATCTTTCTTGCATCTTACTGTCGTCCCTCTCATAACAGTTGATTCATAGTGCAGCTGCGAGGTTTCCATCCTGTTACACCTTTCAACCTTTTTTACTGTCAATTTCCGTTTCAGCGCTGAATGGCCTTAGTTGCCCCAGTGCTTGGCATGTATGCCTAAAATCTATAAAACAATCAATCAGTCAGCTACCTTGTGCACAATCATTCCATGTCTTTCCTGTTCCCATACCCCACTACCCTTTCGCTTTTGTCTCCAAGTGCCAAGGCATCCAGCTTTCTCTTCTTAAAGAAACCAAGTATCATGAATTTCTTCTCTTTTGCAGGACATCGTAGCACATTCAAAGCCCCTCAACTTAGTATTTTATTATTATTCTGTTTTTTGGTTCAGCAACCTCTTATTGGTCAGTTCCTCTCCCGAGGGGGCGCCAGTAACCCTCTACTATGTGCTTTTCTGCTGGAATACATTATATCTATACCCCCGTCATTGGTACTTCTAGGGCAGCATAGTTCAGATTCTACCATTTGCTTCTATAACAGTATCAGTCATTAGTAGGTAGTGACCTGAATCATGTGATGGTCTTCATCTGCAAGAGAGAGTCTCGTCCAAATGTATGGGATCCATTATATCTCTACCCCCATCTGCATCAGCCAGCTTCATTAGCAAACACTCTCGCGTAAAAGTTTTCATTAATGAAAGCATCAACCAGACTTTAGTATTTTTCTGTGCCGTATCATTTACATCAGAAAAATTTGCAGCACAGAAAAATATACAAATTGGTATTTTTTTTCGTATCATTTGCCAGTATCATTTACAAGCACAGAAAAATATACAGAAAAATTAGTATTTTTCTGTGCCGTATCATTTACAGCACAGAAAATATATTTTTCTGTGCCGTATCATTTGCAGCACAGAAAAAATATACAAATTGGTATTTTTTTTTCTGTGCAGAAAAATATCATTTACAGCACAGAAAAATATACAAATTGGTATTTTTTCTGTGCCGTATCATTTACAGAACAGAAAAATATACAAATTGGTATTTTTCTGTGCCGTATCATTTGCAGCACAGAAAAATATACAAATTGGTATTTTTCTGTGCCGTATCATTTACAGCACAGAAAAATATACAAATTGGTATTTTTCTGTCATTTGCCAGAAAAATATCATTTACAGAACAGAAAAATATACAAATTGGTATTTTTCTGTGCCGTATCATTTACAGCACAGAAAAATATCATTTTTTATCATTTGCAGCACAGAAAATATACAAATTGGTATTTTTCTGTGCCGTATCATTTACAGCACAGAAAAATATACAAATTGGTATTTTTCGGTGCTGTATCATTTACAGCACGGAAAAATATACGAATGGTACGAAATGCATTCAAAGATTGCATGCCCCGGCCAATGCGATAAGCATAGATAACCAAATGCGCTGCATCGTTTGCATTTCGTGTCACGAACACGACGAAGCAATTAGCATTGTTGCCAAGAGACTTTTACCCGTTCCCAGAGCCTTATTAGCCCCACACTTTTCACCTACCGTATGCGCAATCGTTCTTTGTCCTTTCTGTTCCTCCACCTCACTACCATTTCACTTTTGTCTCTTCAGTTGCCAAAACATTCCGTTTTCTCGTCTTAACGAAACCACCTACCGTACATTTCATCTTTTCTGTAACACGGCTCATTTAAACCTTTCCGTCACTAACCGCAGGGAGTCACTGATTTGTTGAAATTCGCACGTGTGACTGGAACAGTAAATGAAGAAATATGGATAAACGTTGCTCAGTTGTTCCACGGAACACACTGAATCTTGAAAACTGAACCAAATACACAACCCCTGGGAGTGGATGATAATATAAGGCATTATACGAACAATCTTTTCCAGCAGTGGGGTGAAGAGGAGGCCATATTGGCTACAGATTTATGTAAGCTGTAACCATCGATTCCACAGATGCGCACGGACTTTTTTCTTTTTTACATCAATGCGTACGACTGTGTTACGAGGCCATTAATAACATTAATTTTTTCCCTGGGAGCTAGTGGATTCTATGGTTTCTGTGAGAAGACTTGTAGCGTCCAGTACTTGCTCTCGCATCATTTTGTCAACGTGATATTTTTGTATTAACCCCTGCTCATGCAAGCCAATAACTAAATCTAATGAAGGAATGATTGTCCATTACCAGTTAAATGATCTTAGATACCTGTATAAAAATCTGCTGTGGTTATTCCTGCTAACCTATAACAGGTAGCTGATTTGTTTATCTATATTTCACTGCCAAGTTTATCATTGGTAAGTTTGGGGCACTCAAAAATTCCACGCCCCCGCTTTCAGTTAGGTCGTGCTTAATTGACGGGAGCATCGGTGTGCGCACCATTTAGCTATTGTTTCGAAACCCTGGTTTGCGCCAGCTCCTCTTTAACATGATCTTCCCACGGTCTGGGTTTCAGTTCTCTTGCTTATCTGTTATTCGTTGTTATTGGCATTTTTCATAATTTCTTTTTCTTTTAACTCCCCGCCCATGGCACCCCATTACACTAAGCATATATTATGAATATAAAAGTTTAATATATACTTATTTTTGTTGGTTCTGTCTAATATCGTTTTTTTACGTTAATATTTTAACACTGTATTTTACTAGTATGTCATCATTCACTTATTCATTATCAGTCATATTATTCATTTATATATTTCACCTTCATTACGGCGCTGAATAATCCTGATGGGTGCCGGCGCTTGGTCTGCAAGACCTGAATTTCATAATCAATCAATATGGCATCCCATGACTCGGAAACCTGCTGTGTGTAAATTCCACCAGAGAGCTCATTCTTGTGTCCTTGCTGCGGAACGCCTTCAGAGAAAATGTCGAAACGATTTTTTTAATTCTGGAAGCTGAATCAAACCAGTAACCTTTATCGTGATATATTAGTGGGCAAACGTTTCTGAAATAAATTTACATTTGATTTCAGTCATAAATATAATCATACTTCCGTACGATGTTCGATCGACACCTGTTGGAGTTAAAATTTCCGTTGTTTGAGCACTTCGTACACCCGCATGTCGAGCAAGGGGAGATTCCAGAATCACTATTGATAAAACGTAATTACAGTAAACCCTTATGTTTGCCAAATCTCAGCTGTCCTTCGGAAAAAAAACTGTGAAATCTACCAGCTGTCTTGAGGGAGTAAAAACTTTAATATCTACAGCTTCGATATTCGTCAAGTAGAAAAAGAAAGGGTTCCCTCTGCTAAAGATGATAGCTTAGCTCGAAATACTGGCTGGGGCTCTGATTTGTTATGTAAATTTTGGATGTTACTATTTCATTTGTATTAATAAATAAATAATGAATACATTACTTGAGAAAGTTCTTGGATCATTAAAGACGTGAGAGAGAGAGAGAGAGAGAGCCAAGACGGAAATAGGTTACACACAGTCACAAGAGAAGGAATCAGCATATTCTTGTAAGAAAGAATGGTATAAGCATAATAGAAGAGACAGCTTCCATTCTTGGAAATCAGAAAGGACGTAAAGTCACTCGTACTGATTAATTCGGGGGTTTATGACTTCTTGACGATAAATGTCAACGAAGGACATTCTGCGCTTGCCTCATGGCTCACTGTGAGGACTGTGAAGACTCTCTCAGCCAACCAAAACAGAAAGTTAGTGATATAAGATGCTATAAAAATGTTAAAATATCAATTCAAAAAAATTCGTTTTCTTCTTAGAAAAACTAATCTTCCTTTTTTTTTTGAAGTTGTGATGACCAGAGGTTCCCTGTTATTTCAAGTGATTTTGATTACAGAATAATTAACTATGTTCGGGAAGTCACGAACAAAACATTATGAACTATGTTCTGGAAGTCACGAACAAAACAGTATGAACTATATTCTGGAAGTCACGAACAAAACATTAAGAACTATGTTCTGGAAGTCACGAACAAAACATTATGAACTATATTCTAGTCAACAAAAATTATGAACTATGTTCTGGAAGTCTGAACAAAACATTATGAACTATATTCTGGAAGTCATGGAACAAAACATTATGAACTATGTTCTGGAAGTCTGAACAAAACATTATGAACTATGTTCTGGAAGCCACGAACAAAACTTTATGAACTATGTTCTGAAGTCACGAACAAAACATTATGAACTATATTCTGGAAGTCACGAGCAAAACATTATGAACTATGTTCTGGAAGTCACGAACAAAACGGTATGAAATTATCAACAATTTGTGGCTTTGGATGCTGAAACGGCAGTTTTATCATGGAAAATCAAGAAGAGATTTTTTTTTTAATCTGCTTGTTAGGTGCCAAAAGTACTTCTTTTATAACCTTTGTGCCCGAATTGCTAATGCCCTGGACTCTCACTCGAAAGACCGGGTTTCGGTCCCACGGTGAGTTACAAATTTATTTCTGTGAAACACGTTCCCGTGTGTTCATATAATATATATATATATATATATATATATATATATATATATATATATATATATATATATTTATATATATACTTTGTCTGTGTATTGGGATGTCTATGTATGTTTATGTGTACATTCCCGTGTAGGCAAGTATATCCATTGGTGACCCCCGTTTACTTGATTAAATGTACACTCAGAGAACACCAGCGGGTAGTGAAACCAGCAGCAGAACAGAACGGTTCTCAAAAATGAACCGGTTCCTTTCGCCACAGGGTCATACGGGTTCCATAAAAGTAGACTTCATTTCCTCTAAGAATGCCTAACTAACGCCCCAGAGCCATGGTACCATAACAAAGCCATAACATTACCATAAATTCCCATGAGACGGTATGTTTGCTAGGCTTGTCAACGCTCCCCCAAAAAATAAACAACTCTGTCAGAGATATTCGGCCTGGATTCGTAAACCTTCATCTGGAGAGAGAGAGAGAGAGAGTGAAGTTGCTCAAAAAACCTAGTATCTTAGCAAGAGCCACAGGACATACATATAAAAAATAAACCTGAAGTATTTGAGAGAGAGAGAGAGAGAGAGAGAGAGAGAGAGAGAGAGAGAGAGAGAGGCATCGCTCACGAGTGATAGCGAAGCTGCGGATGACATATGAGACAGATTGGAAGTCTTGATAGTGATGAATAGGTCTGGATGATGATGGATGATGATGCTGATGATCTGGAAATACAGAATATCATGTATATTTACAATAATACATACGCGTACCCGCGCGCGCTGACAAAACACACACACACACACACACACACACACACACACACACACACACACACACACACACGTGTTTATGCCGTCTAAAAACTCACTATATGCATAAAAATTATTTACCATCGTAATGGTAATGCAAAGAATATCATTTGACACGAACATATATATATGTAAATATATATATATATATATATATATATATATATATATATATATATATATATATATATATATATATATATATATATATATATATATACTATTACTTATACATTTGCGACTTTTTCATATGCACAAATATTTTATAGCATCTAATTCACTATAACTCAGAAATATACTTACACCCAAGGGAAATTATAATTGATAAGTGCTTCGCCACCAGCAGGATTCGAACCGTTGCCTGGCTTAGAACAAAATTAGAAAGGAACTTTGACCACAGAGCCATTTACAGGATGAATATATTTTAAGGAGCCATTGAAACCGTAAGAAAAAAATCTGGAAGAAATTTAAATTGTGCTTTGCACGTCACACATATTTCCGTGAATGTTTCTTCAAGTTCTGCTGTTATAGCTTTTTCCGTTACATTTGTTCATGGGCATGACAGCTTTTGGACGTAACATTATCCCATTACATACAGAATCAGCGGACCTTTCTTTCTTATCGTAACTAAAAATCTCGACAAATTTTCCTCGTAACCAGACAGAAATTCCCTATCATTTTCATCCGTCCGCCTTCTCATTCAACTTTTTTGTTTCCCCAGTTAGTACAACGTGAAACACAGTCCTTGCGTTAAAATAACGTTCATGACTAGAGTTGTTGTTCGTAACTAGAGTCTTTCCCGCTTGTATTCTGCCTTGTCGTAATAGCTGGTTGCGCGAATCGATTACTCTCGGCGGAATGTTAATTGTATTATTAATTTTGCGATTGTATCTCCCTTATTTCAAACTGCTACCGCTTCGGTAACGCTCCAGTGCTTGTATTTTTATTGCTTGATTGGGAGATGAAAGGGCAACGACCTCGATTCTCAACCCTTGAATTATATACATATACAGTATATGAATATACACACACATACATAAATGTGTGTATATATATATTATATATATATATATATATATATATATATATATATATATATATCTCTCTATCTCTGTGTGTAGAGCAAATGTCTACATATATATATATATATATATATATATATATATATATATATATATATATATATATAATGTTATGAGCAAATGTGTGTATATAATATATATATATATATATATATATATATATATATATATATATATATATATATATATATATATATATGTGTGTGTGTGTGTGTGTGTGTGTGTATGTATACTGTATATATACATATGTATGTATATATAAACTTATGAGCGTGTCTGTAGAGCATATGCCTACATAACTGACTGTGTGTGTATGTGAAAATGCTAGACGCAATGTTTGAAAATAAGCCAACGACAGTTTGATCCATGTCATAATTCCGGAGTCCGAGCAGAGGGCTATAATGAACTCCAATCTAAACTCGAGGAAATGATATTGACAGCGGCCCAGTGTACAAAGGGGTGTAATTTGTCGGGTAGGGAAAGATTATTTCAACGAATCGTCTACGGCAAGGAATCGACCATTTTTGTGGAAGACATTATTCGCAAGATTTATAAATAGATTGGTGTGATTACCTCCAGGGCTCTGAAAGAGTGACTCTGATTGATCTCTAGAGTCCAGAATATGCTCTAATATCAGAGTCTCTCTCTCTCTCTCTCTCTCTCTCTCTCTCTCTCTCTCTCTCTCTCTCTCTCTCTCCCCTGTTTCCTCGAACCAGTTCCAGTCACTTTTTCTCATGTTGCTCACTACATATTACACTGGTGTATCTAACTTTCAACTGATTATGCATGTTATTATTATTGTTTTCAATGCCCTTACTATCTAGTTCTCCACACTGCGAGATTATCTGTGTACATTTCGTGGTAGAGGGGGAAAAATGCTAACAAAAAACGTATCTTTTTTGTGTTACATTTAGAATTTTATCCAAAACTAAATGGTAAACGCTGAAACTTGGTACGATGTTCTTTCAGTAGACAAGCGCAAGGGTGTACATTTCGTGGTAGAGGGGGGAAAAATGCTAACAAAAAACGTATAATTTTTGTGTTACATTAGATATTTTACCCAAAACTGAATGATAAACAGTGAAACTGTTGGTATGTAGTCCTTTCAATAGACAAGCACAAGGAAATTGGATGTGTGCAGTAAAGAGTTTGTTGTCCGTTGTGCAAACCCTTTCGTCTCTCTCTCTCTCTCTCTCTCTCTCTCTCTCTCTCTCTCTCTCTCTCTCTCTCTCTCTCTCTCTCTCTCAGGAAGGTCTTCCCTGCATCCCTGTATCCGTCGTAATGTCGTCGTCCCGCACCAACTGTTATGTCTTTCACCCCTTCATATTTGTCGAGCTTCATTTTTCTCGATTTTCCTTCATGAGCATTTGGATTATTGCCTTTGCATCCCTCTTCTTTCGTCCCATTGACTCTTCTTCTTCTTCTTCTTCTTCTTCTTCTTCTTCTTCTTCTTCTTCTTCTTCTTCTTCTTCTTCTTCTTCTTCTTCTTCTTCTTCTGCGCCAGCCTTTATGCTATTGCCCCTGTCTTTTCTCCTCAGATTCTCGGGATTTCGTTGTGTCATTTGTGCGTGCGCTTATCTCTCTCTCTCTTTCTCTCTCATTCTTTATATATTTGTATATATATATATATATATATATATGTATATATATTTTATATATATAGTTTTAAATATAAAATATAACACACATATATATATATATATATGTATACTGTATATATATCTATAAATAACCATCACCTTTATTGGTACAACTGTGAAATACACACATACACTCTCATTACGTATGTGTATATATATACATAATGAGAATGTGTGTCTGTGTAATTCACAGTTGCACCAATAAAACTGACGGTTATTTTACACTATTCTTGTATTGCATACACGCCAGGGAGTTAATTCACCTGACATTCCCCAATCAAATCTTCGTTCCTTTCTGTTCATCTTGAACTGTCGTCTTTCCTGTCCCGTTCCTCTGAACAGTTTTCTCTATGGAAGCCAATGTCCAATACCTTTCTTTCTTTCTTTGTATCATTCTATTTCCTCGACTTCCTCCGTTTTTTTATTTTACTTTTTTGTTTTGCAGCGTTTGCTTGTATTTTCCTTTCCTCGCTTTTGAAATCCTAAACTTCTTCTATCGGTCCCCCCTCTCTCTCTCTCTCTCTCTCTCTCTCTCTCTCTCTCTCTCTCTCTCTCTCTCTCTCTCTCTCTCTGTTTCGCTTTTCCTTTTCCCAGCTTCCGAAATCCAGAACTGTCAGAGACGAGAAGAAGAAGAAGAAGAAGAAGAAGAAGAGAAGAAGAAGAAGAAGAAGAAGGGGTTATTTGATGTAGGCTTTCCAGCGAGCGAAAAGGGAATTGCGGTCAGAGAACAATCAATGAACCTGGAATTGAGTGGGAAATACGGGGTAAGTGGAGGGGAATGGGATTTAGATGGAGTGATAAAGATAGGTCGCGAGAGAGAGAGAGAGAGAGAGAGAGAGAGATCAAGGTGGGGGGAGGGTTCTTGAAACAGTTTCAACAGCAAATTCAAAATGTTAAAAAGCAACAGTTTCAGGAAGAGAGAGAGAGAGAGAGTTCTTGAACCAGTTTTAACAGCAAATTCAAAATGTTAAAAGCAACAGTGAGAGAGAGAGAGAGAGAGAGAGAGAGAGAGAGAGAGAGAGAGAGAGAGAGAGAGAGAGAGAGAGAAAGCAAGCAAGGTGGGGGAGGGCTTTTGAACCAGTATTAACAGTTTCAGGAGAGAGAGAGAGAGAGAAATTCAAAATGTTAAAACAGCAAAAGTTTCAGTTTCAGGGGAGGGAGAGAGAGAGAGAGAGAGAGAGAGAGAGAGAGAGAGAGAGAGAGAGAGAGAGAGAGAGCGAGCAAGGTGGGGAGGGCTTTTAAACCAGTTTTAACATCGAAATTCAAAATGTTAAAAGCAACAGTTTTAGAAAATGATTCACTCTGTCAACAAAACTATAACTGCAACCCCACCTTCGTCTCATTTTTTTCCCCTCATGTTACCCACTAGCTGTTACGCTGGTGTATCTGACTTTAATTGATTATGCAGGTTATTATTATTCTTTAATGACCTTATTATCCAATTCCCCACTCTCTGAGATCATCCGAGTACATTTGATGGTAGAGGGGAAAGAAACACTTCTGTGTTACTTTAGGAATTTTATCCAAAACAAAATGATATGCGCAGATCTTGCGAGACCTGATGGCAGACGCGCGCAACCGAAGAGAAATGGGTTAAAATCAAAAGCATTATTGATCATGCATCAGAGATACTACTGTAGTTGTCGGCTGCGGTATTTGTCACGGGGGAAAGAACAAACGCAGACTGGAGTGAAATGATAAAACATACTGAAAGGACTACCGATGACAGGAAATTACAGATGGACTTAGAACAGAACTAGCGCAGATCCGATCCAAATGCTACAAAGCATTTCCCAAGCTTAGGCGCATGTAAAATGAAACAGTCCAGTGCTTTAGATACACACACACACACACACACACACACACATATATATATATATATAGAGAGAGAGAGAGAGAGAGAGAGAGAGAGAGAGAGAGAGAGAGAGAGAGAGAGAGACAAATAACATTTTATACTTTCAAATATTAAGCCCCATATAACCCGTAAGTAATGAATTCCAATTACTTTCGTAATAAATTTCATAGAAAGGAAATTATATGTGGCAAGCGTATCTACCCAGAACAGGATTCGAACCCGTGCCGTTGGGGACTGATAGATGAGTAGAATTACGCCATCCATTCATCCATCATATACTATGTTTTTGTAACGTAATATTTGGGATAGTATATATTTATAGATATGTAAATTACATTTATATACATATGTACATTTGTATACATACATTATATACATGTATATGTATATATAATATACTGTATGTATGTATATATATGTGTGTATGCGCATACATGTATGCATTCCCATCCATGAGCTTTCTTTCTCGAAAAGGATTCTTTCTTCTTTCTCGAAAAGGATTCTTTCTTCTTTCTCGAAAAGGATTCTTTCTTCTTTCTCGAAAAGGATTCTTTCTTCTTTCTCGAGAAGGATTCTTTCTTCTTTCTCGAAAAGGATTCTTTCTTCTTTCTCGAAAAGGATTCTTTCTTCTTTCTCGAAAAGGATTCTTTCTTCTTTCTCGAAAAGGATTCTTTCTTCTTTCTCGAGAAGGATTCTTTCTTCTTTCTCGAAAAGGATTCTTTCTTCTTTCTCGGAAAGGATTCTTTCTTCTCTCTCGAGAAGGATTCTTTCTTCTTTCTCGAAAAGGATTCTTTCTTCTTTCTCGAAACGGATTCTTTCTTCTTTCTCGAAAAGGATTCTTTCTTCTTTCTCGAGAAGGATTCTTTCTTCTTTCTCGAAAAGGATTCTTTCTTCTTTCTCAGAAAGGATTCTTTCTTCTTTCTCGAAAAGGATTCTTTCTTCTTTCTCGAAAAGGATTCTTTCTTCTTTCTCGAAAAGGATTCTTTCTTCTTTCTCGAAAAGGATTCTTCCTTCTTTCTCGAGAAGGATTCTTTCTTCTTTCTCGAAAAGGATTCTTTCTTCTTTCTCGGAAAGGATTCTTTCTTCTTTCTCGAGAAGGATTCTTTCTTCTTTCTCGAAAAGGATTCTTTCTTCTTTCTCGAAACGGATTCTTTCTTCTTTCTCGAAAAGGATTCTTTCTTCTTTCTCGAAAAGGATTCTTTCTTCTTTCTCGAGAAGGATTCTTTCTTCTTTCTCGAGAAGGATTCTTTCTTCTTTCTCGAAAAGGATTCTTTCTTCTTTCTCGAAAAGGATTCTTTCTTCTTTCTCGAGAAGGATTCTTTCTTCTTTCTCGAAACGGATTCTTTCTTCATTCTTATTCTTTCTTCTTTCTCGAAAAGGATTCTTTCTTCTTTCTCGAAAAGGATTCTTTCTTCTTTCTCGAAAAGGATTCTTTCTTCTTTCTCGAAAAGGATTCTTTCTTCTTTCTCGAGAAGGATTCTTTCTTCTTTCTCGAAAAGGATTCTTTCTTCTTTCTCGAAAAGGATTCTTTCTTCTTTCTCGAAAAGGATTCTTTCTTCTTTCTCGAGAAGGATTCTTTCTTCTTTCTCGAGAAGGATTCTTTCTTCTTTCTCGAAAAGGATTCTTTCTGTTTCTCGAAAAATTCTTTCTTCTTTCTCGAGAAGGATTCTTTCTTCTTTCTCGAAAAGGATTCTTTCTTTTTCTCGAAAAGGATTCTTTCTTCTTTCTCGAGAAGGATTCTTTCTTCTTTCTCGAAAAGGATTCTTTCTTCTTTCTCGAAAAGGATTCTTTCTTCTTTCTCGAAAAGGATTCTTTCTATAGCTTCCCTAGACTTTGGACCACAGTACATTTTTCAGAACAAAATATTATGCTAAATAACACAAAAAGCAGAAATTCAAAATAAAAAAAGTCACCATGTCTGATACGGTTAGCATCCAAATAAAAATATCCTGACAGTCCACTGAAGCAGTAAAAGAAAAATTATATTTTTTAACGGCGAATATTAATAACAAAGACAATGAAGCAGAAATGAAATAAGCAAAGTGAGGGTCGCAAACCTATGCAAATTACCAGAAAGAAACACACAGGCAAAGGATGTATAACGAACAACAGAATGTAGAAATGGGAAAAGAAAGAGCCGGGGAGAGGACAGGGAAGGTGGGGAAAGTGTTGAGAGAGAGAGAGAGAGAGAGAGAGAGAGAGAGAGAGAGAGAGAGAGCACAGGGAAATCATACACAATGGCTGGGAGTAAAAATGCTGCGTCTGGCAAACCACAACAAAACCGGTTGATTTCTATCTCCCTCTCTCATACATATATATACATATACATACATACATACATACATACATACATACATACATACATGCATATATAATATATATGTATATATATATACATATATATATATATATATATATATATATATATGTATATGTATATATATATATATATATATATATATATATATATATATATATATATATATATATATATATATATATATATATATATATGCATGTACATACACACCATAGAAAATTAAAGTCAGAAGTCTACACTGGATTAATTATGTAATCAGAAGGTGAGACTTGGCGGGCCCACGCCGAACAACCTAAAGAACAACACACCTAACAAGATAAATTTGAAGGTCAGGGGAAATGAAGAACAGCCTGAGAGGAGGTAAATGATGTATATTCTTCGTCAAACCTGATAAAAAGAATGCCAGATAATACTGGCGCAAAGAGAGAGAGAGAAAGAGAGAAAGGACGCGACGGTCCACGTATGTCTGGAACTCGCGTCCGAGAGGCCAAATGGGGTTGCCGGGTTTTATCTGATTTCATCAGAGTTGAGCGGCAGTTTATTAAATGGCGCGTGAGAGAACTCGAAAGAAAACAATATCGGAACTACATCGAAGACACTAAACCAGCAAGAGGATGAAAAGAAGACAAATAGGGGGCGCTTCAGCCCAAATGGAAAACCGAGAAAGTTTCTCCCTCGATCAAGTCCGAGATGAAACGGACGTCACTCACTGCCTGTGTGTTCCTTTTTTTTTTTTCAGTTCTAATAAAAATCCAGATTAGTTTTCTTTGTTGTCGTTAAACAGGAATAATGATTATAGACTGCTGGACTCTCTCTCTCTCTCTCTCTCTCTCTCTCTCTCTCTCTCTCTCTCTCTCTCTCTCTCTCTCTCTCTCCTGAGGCCGTCTGAGAGGATTAAGTGATATTAAGAGGGTATTAAATTAAAGCCGTAATAGCCAAGAGCTATGAATCGTTGTCGGGAACACTATTTCTTTAATAACTTATGAAGATGATTTGTTTTTCTCGCTAAAATATACATGCCAGGTGGCCTGCACGTTTACAAAAAAAAAAAAAAAAAAAAAAAGCTTCTTTAGATGCGCTGCCGTGGTTGTACTTTTCATTTCTCCTTTCCCGTTTTCCAAAAGCTTCATGTTATGTTACGCAACGAGTCTTTTATATTTATATATTATATTATATATATATATATATATATATATATATATATATATATATATATATATATATATATATATATATATATATATATATATATATATATATATATATATATATATATATATATATATATATATATATATATATATATATATATATATATATATATATATATATATATAACCTTTGGGTGTTTTCAGACAGACGAATTTTTTTTTTTTGTCTCTTTAATCTTACCTTGTTCGTTTTCGTGAAGCTTCATTGTAATACAATGTCAAGAATTGTTTAGATTTTATATATATCAGCTTTGCAGAAAGCTGCATGTGAGTAGAATAGCGAGAATATTCTTGTTTTTACTTTTGATTCCCCTTCATGGAGCCTTCCGCTGCACTTCAGTGTGTTTCGAGTTCTTGAACAAGCATTTGAAAAGTGTTTTACAATTCGAGCTGAACGCCCACACCTCTCTTGCATTCTAAACAAGGTTTCCTCCTGCGCGTTTCCGCTGTGAGTTCACCTTGCGCATTCCCGGCATATTTTGCGATATGCATTCCCACCACTGTACTTTTATTTGAGCGGGCGAGAGACGTTTAGGGAAGGGGGATGGAGAGTAGGGTCTGAATAAAGTTCCTCTCCCACAGTGTAACCAAACCGTTCCTCCAGGGCATTACCGAATGAGATGGAGGGATCAGTTTAGCCTCTTACATAGGCGAAATACTAGGCTTTATTGCTGATATATTTTTTTTTTTTTGCCTTGGTTGGGTGGCGCGGTACGGAGAGAGTGAAAGGCATTTCTTTGTCTTTTGTTTGCCTTTCTTTGTCGATGTTTATGAAGTTTACTTTCAAAAACTCCATCGTTAGATTTCGTCTTCAAGATTTGAAGTGATTGTGCTTTTCATTTGCATGTAGTGACCTCGGTAATTGTGTCTTTTGTTTGCTGTTCATTCTTTGTCAACGTTTATAAAGTTTACTTCTAAAATCTCCATCGTTAGATTTCGCCTTCAACATTTCATGTGATTGTGCTTTTCATTTGCAAGCAGTGACCTCGGTAACTGCGTCTTTCGTTTGCCGTTCATTCTTTGTCTACGTTTCATAAAATTTACTTTTAAAAACCCCATCGTTAGGCTTCGCCTTCAACATTTCAAGTGACTGTCCTTTTCATTTGCAAGCAGTGACCTCGGTAACTGTATCGCCAGATCATTTTTGACCGCTCAATATAACGCTTTGTTATCAGCGATATTCCTACTGTTCCAATCTTTAATCATTCTTTTGTAGTTAATTTATTCGCTTCTTCTGCCTGTGTAACCCTCCTCTTCCTCGCCCTTCCCATCGTCTCCGCCCGCCATACTTGGTCTTTGGGCTGAACGCGAGTGCCATTTATCATACATTATCTCTGCGAGTCATTTTGGACGGTTTCGCTCGTAGCTTATTCTCTCTAATCTCTCGTCCTTCCCTCTCCGTCATCTTCCTTTTCGCTCCGTTATTCTGGGGCTGTTCTCACCTAACACCTATTCTCAGTTTTGTTGTTTCCTCTTTTTTGGGGGGAGGGGCTCTTCGTCAGTTTTCATTTTCGTTTGTTATCGTCAATTTCTCTTCTTGCTTTCGTTCCTCTCCTCTCCTTTCCTACGTCATTTTCCATATCATTATCTCTCCTTCCTCCAGCGATTTGCTTTCATCTTTTACCTCGGTTTAGTTTTTTCTTATATATTTTCAGTCATTCCTACTTTTCTTTCTCCTGTTCTTCATCTTTTTTAGTTTTCTGTAAAAGAAAACTATTGTGTCGGCTTTGTCTGTCCGTCCGTACTTTGTCTGTCCGCACTTTTTCTGTCCGCCCCCAGATCTTAAAAACTACTGAGGCTAGAGGGCTGCAAATTGGCATGTTGATCATCCGCCCTCAAATCATCAAATTGCAGCCCTCTAGCCTCAGTAGTTTTGATTTTATTTAAGGTTAAAGTTAACCATAAACGTGCTTCTGGCAACGATGTAGGATAGGCCACCACCGGCCCGTAGTTAAAGTTTCATGGGCCGCGGCTCATACAGCATTATATCGAGACGACCGAAAGATAGATCTATTTTCGGTGGCCTTGGTTATACGCCGTACAGAAAACTCGATTGCGCCGAAGAAACTTGTTTTAGGCTTCCTCCAATCTCCTTTCCTTCTTTCTTTCCTTCCTCATCCTGCCGCTAATGTGTATTACATTATCACCATCAATGCATAGTGTGCACGTATTTCATCCTTCCTTTTTCCAGGAGGGGAAAAAAAATCAATACATAAATTTCCCAACCTTCGCTTCTTATCGACATCTGATCTCTATCGCCTTCAAGGCCAAGGAACAGAGATTAAATTAAGATTTTTTTTTTTTTTTTTTAGCAGAGGCAAAATTTTATTTTATTTATTTTTTTTTTTTTTTTTTTCTGCAGAGGCAAGAAGTTTTCGGGGCATTGTTCCGTCACTCACAGCCGCAGACGGAAAACGGTTTTCTTTTTCAGTCAGTGTTGTTTAACTTTATGTGAATTTTAGATCTGTCTCAGAATAACTGGATCATGTCAAGATTAGCGAACCCACTGGCAGCAGGGTTCGCTATTTTACAAGAAGATTATTGGGTTCGTTATTCTTTACATGGGAGTAATCGGGTTCGCTGTTCTAGACATGGACACTTCGGTACCAGACATTTGATCCCCCCAGGGGCAAGTACTAAACAAGGCGAAATGCATTTGACCCCTCAGGGGCTAGTACTAAACACGGCGAAACAGTGTAGATGAATCACTGTTTCGCCGTGTTTAGTACTAGCCCTCATGTGGAATTGGAGTTCGGACCGGAAAGGGTTGGCCATTCTTTACATGGGGATCATTGGGTTCGCTGTTCTTGGCATGGAGATAGATGTTGGGTTCGCTAATCTTGACATGATCCGAATACCTTATTACTGGTATATCAGTGCTACGTTGTAAGCGTACGTTTTTAATGCGAGTTAGAACCGAAATAGAAAGTGGTATGAGCCATAAAGTTCAGCAGTTTTTCAAAAGTTGCTGAACTTTACGGCAAGTATTTGTTAGTGGTCTTCATTATTAATAGTGTTTAGACACGATTCATTAGGAAGGAACGTCACAGATTTCTGGGAGCATAAAAATAAAAAATACAGTTCTACTTATAAGGTTGAAAGGAAGAATTCGTTTTGTCTGGGACTGTACCATCTTCATACCACGGTACATAGTGACAGTGCCGTGTTTTAAAAAATAAGAATGAAATGTTGACCTTCAAACGTATCTGTGACCTTTAAAAAGAATATTTTCGAGTTTTGATTTCTGTATCAATACTTGTTCCACAGGTTGAGACTAGAAGCTACAATAGTCTCCCAAATGTTATGTTATGGAAAGCGTAAGAAAATAAATCTAGGGCCGCTAAAAGCACCCTCAAGAGCAACTCTGTAGCTGGTCGCTTAAAGAAAAAAAAAAAAAGC
This sequence comes from Macrobrachium rosenbergii, assembly GCF_040412425.1. NCBI lineage: Eukaryota > Metazoa > Arthropoda > Malacostraca > Decapoda > Palaemonidae > Macrobrachium > Macrobrachium rosenbergii. The sequence goes on along the minus strand of NC_089783.1, from coordinate 52,574,097 downwards.
GTGAATTAGAACAGAACCGTGGGACATATGAGACTCGCCGTGCATATTTAATACCATATGTTTAACTATGTCGAGGGCAGCACTAAAATATATATGAACAAGTCTGGATGCGACTAGCAGGAGCTGAATTATTAATATTACTTTTCAGATGATGAACCCTATTCGTATGGAACAAGCCCGCCGGGGCCACTGACTTGTAATTCAGGCTTCCAAAAGCATTGTGTTCATTCGAAGTAACAGAGGCGAAAGGGAAGTACAGAAGAAGAGTTCAGTTATTAGACAAACAGGTAAATTGAAAAATTAATAAGTAAATAAATGAAAATGTAAGGAAATGATTAAACACAGTTTCCTGCTGGAGTGCTGACTGTCCGTTAATAAGTGCCCAGTATCAACGATAAAAGCGGGGCCTACACAACGTACTTCGTATTTACTCAGATGCTGTGTAGGAGTTGGTGTTAGAGAGTCAACTGGTTTGGGTGGTCGCCATTGGCATCCATTGTGTAACGACAGGCTTCTCTCTCCCTCTGTCTCTGTTTTCTGTGTGTATGTGAGTGTAGACTGAGATGGCAGTATGCCAGCACGGGCCATTACTCCTGTAGCAGCCCATAGCTCGCGCATTTGTTGAGAAGAGAAACAAATGTACTAAACGGAAAGAAAATTTGGCTGTATGCCAGCACGGGCCATTACTCCTGTAGCAGCCCATAGCTCGCGCATTTGTTGAGAAGAGAAATAAATGTGCTAAACGGAAAGAAACTTTGGCTGTATGCCAGCACGGGCCATTACTCCTGTAGCAGCCCATAGCTTGCGCATTTGTTGAGAAGAGAAACAAATGTACTAAACGGAAAGAAACTTTGGCAGGCAGGTTTGAGGCACTTTGAAACAAATGTACGAAATGAAAAGAAAATTTGGCAGGCAGGGTTGAGACACCTTGAAACATACATTCAGGGGACCCATCGAAAAGGGGAAAAGAGAAAAAGATAACAGATGAAAATCCTGGACTAGGAGGAGAGATCCAGGAAGAAAGGAGGAAAAGTACTGACTCTGAGATAAAAAAAAACTTATAGAAGGTCAAAAAACAAGCTTAAGTAGAAATAGCATAGCAGAGTTTCAGCTCCAGACCCTTGGTTTTCGAAGATATAGAGCTGTCATCAATTGGGGTCAGTTTTAGGAGCAAAACAAAGTTAGCTGGACAAGGATAATGAGAACGCAGGCGTCTTCTGGGTCGTTCCTATCAAAGAGAGACAACCAAATACCGTCTGTAACTGGAAAGGCCCCTAGGAGGAAAGATAATCGTACCCTTTTATAATTTTCCTATAGAATACATCAAAGTTAAAAGATAACTCAAAATGACTTTGATCGCTCTTGGAAGGGTTTCTGCCTGAACGATCAAAGAGGAATATCCCAAAGATAAGCTATAAAAGATGACGTAACGCATACTTGTTGTTAACGTAATGATGTATAGGTGTATGTATCTTCGGATACATTTTTTTTCCCTCCATGCAGATTCTGGATACATTGCACCTGTCTCTATGCGTACACATGATGGGATAGCGAGTCGGACTGAGAGCGCAAGCACATGTGCGTGCGTTTTCTTGGGCTGGTGTGTGACGCAACACCGCATCTCAATAGAACACACCGTCAGCTGATCGATATTTAATTCCAGCCGGCGTCCCCGAAGTAAAAGCACTTAATTACCTCTTAGAAAGGGACGGGGGATTTCCCGGACGTCGCTGACCATGAGCTAAAAGTATCTCATCCTCCTCACCATTATTATTATTATTATTATTATTATTATTATTATTATTATTATTATTATTATTATTATTATTATTATTATTTTGTTGAATAAAATGGCTGCATTTTGCGAATTGATTTTATACTGAGTTTTTTTCAATTCTTCTAATAATTCGCTTTTCGTGCGCATCAATATTATTAGTCACAAATTGTCCAATGTTCATATTTCGATGGATGAAACAGCGTATTTCTTATAGCAGAAATTCTTTATTTTAAAGTATTACAGCAGGTTACTGAAACCCGGGATGTAAATCCGTAGATTTTCAGTATTATTATTATTATTATTATTATTATTATTATTATTATTATTATTATTATTATTATTATTATTATTATTATTATTATTACGCAGACACTCATTGAAGCAAACTAAAAATGACCTCAATTTCAAAGGCAAGCTAACGCTTTATAAAAGGCCATATAAAGTGAAGCTCGTATATATATATATATATATATTATATATATATATATATATATATATATATATATATATATATATATATATATTATATATATATATCCTTTATTAGCATGGCCATCTCCTTTTTATTACTATTATTATCATTGCTATAGTGTTGTTTACTCTCCCTCTGAGAACCCTCCTGTGTCCATGTGTCTGACGAAGTTAAGAGCTTGGTTCTAAGTTCAGGGCTTGGAGCAGAAGTTCGATAATCTCGAAAGCTGCTGCATAATATTTTGTCAAGCAGTGTAGCAACGTCCTGAAAAACTTCAGGGCCCTCTTCTGCAGTTATTATTGTTATTATTCAGAGGACGAATCCCGTTCATTTGGAAAAAGTTAAGTATACCTTAGTTTTACCAGACCACTGAGCTGATTAACAGCTCTCCTAGGGCTGGCCCGAAGGATTAGACTTATTTTACGTGGCTAAGAACCAATTGGTTACTTAGCAACGGGACCTACAGCTTATTGTGGAATCCGAACCACATTATAGCGAGAAATTAATTTCTATCTCCAGAAATAAATTCCTCTAACTCTTCATCAGCCGGCCGTGGGAATTGAACTCCGGCCCATCGAATGACAGTCTGAAGCTCAACCGACTCGGCCAACAAAGGGCTGTGTGAACAAGCCGACAGGGGCCATTGACTTGAAGTTCCAGCTTCCAAGGAATATGGTGTTCATTAGAAAGAAGTAACATAAGGTAATGGGAAATGCGTAAAGGAAGTGATCAGTTATTAAAAAAGAAAAACATAAATGAACAAATAAGTAAATAAATAGATTAGAATGTAAGTAAATTATTAAAACCTAGTGGACAATATTATAAAGAGCTTCAGTGTAAAATTTTGGTAAATCATCTGACCAGCTCACTTGGTGGATGATCCCATTCTGCAAAACTTCTGAGCAACTTCATGTAAAGCCACCAAAAATCGAGTTGCTTAAATGTTCGGTAGAGGTACCAGCTAACCTCCTTACTTGATGCCAAATAGCTTGCAGCTACTGAGCCCCGTTCTGTAAAGTTGCAACACAAATATATTTAACGTTGTTGGGAAGTGTTCTTCTAAGTTGTTGAAGTTGAGGATTTGAAGCTAACAGGCAACACTCAGTGACTGTATTCTCATATTCTTAAAAGGTATAAAATGCGAAGCAACGTGTTGACACTGTAGTGTACCCGACAATTGGAAGTAATTTCAAGACTGCAAAGGACCTTAGTTGCAGTGCTCTGAGCGCTCTTGCGTGTGTGCGAGCGCGCGTGAAGAATACGCGGGCAGACAAAACAAACACCATTCCTTAAAGGTCCAAGAAACGATGGTAAACATCCCGCAGACAATAACGTGCGTGAAGTTTTCAGTAAGACCCTCAACTCGCCATAATGCAAGAGTGAGAGAGACAGCGCTCTTCTTTCTTTGTTTTCGATTTCTCTCAAATTTTCATTACGTGATCTCAAAGAAATAAACGTTTAGGAGATATCTATTGCTTTACCTTGCCTGATTTCTCTCGTTTTAACGTTAAGGTCTTCAATTTGTGGAACTTTATTTGTAACTGAATAACCTTTCCAGATTTTTCAATTTTCTATATATATATATATGTATAATACACACTTATATATGTACATATGTATAAATATACATATAATAATTTAACCATATATTTTCCTGTCTCAGCCACTATATCAGATACTGGTATCCATTTACAACTAAGGACTGGTTTTCATCAGGCCTGGAGCGAACCGCAGACCTCGCAGAGTGAACCGAGTCCTATACCACTCAATCACTTAGCATAACAGGTTCATACCCTTCTGATTCTCATCTCATGTTTCATTACGATGCTACTGGGGGCCACGCACCCCCTCAACCCCCCACCGCCATCCTTCTAGAGCCGACCAACATATAGTTTCATAATACAATGCCTATGTAAATTAAGACAAATAGATCTTAATGCCAGAAGGACCACAATGGGCTCTGATGGAACGTGCCAATGTCATCCAGACTCTCTCTTATTTCGTACACAAGTCCGCGTACACAGAGACACCGTATATATATATATATATACTGTATGTATATATATATATATATATATATATATATATATATATATATATATATATATATATATATATATATATATATATATATATATATATAACTTCTAAATATATATATATATATATATATATATGTATGTATGTATGTATATAATGTATGTATGTATGTATATATGTGTATGCATGTGGAATAAAAAAAAATCCCACATTGCCACACCAACTTGATAACGATCCAGTTCGTTCAGTAACGGACCATAGTTCAGAGAGGAAGGAACTGCCAACGGAAACAGTGCTATCGCGTCTGTTTCCCCCCACACAAAGAGAATGAGAGAGAGAGAGAGAGAGAGAGAGAGAGAGAGAGAGAGAGAGAGAGAGAGAGAGAGAGAGAGAAGAGGGAGGGCGCTGAAGCCTCCAACAGCCTCTCCAGATTCCTAGAGAGTGGATATCTCTGCCAAAAACTGTCCAATCCATTTCCTCACATGAAGGCTTGGCTAAAAAGACCAAAAGAGAGAGAAAGAGAGAATTAAGTAGGGTGGAAGAACATGCAGATGCGGTTAAAGCTCAGACGAGACGGTTATCGCGAGATTGGAAGAGTACAGTGAGAAAGCACGATAACAAAATTTATAGAAAAAGTGTCTAGATGCGGATTAGGCTAAGAGGGAATGGGAAGTAGGAAATTATAGGAGTATGTGTGTATATATATACAGTATATATATACATATATATATGTATATATGTGTGTGATATATACTGTACATATATATATATATATATCACATGATAAATATGACAGAAAATAAGGACAGGGAGAATAATGATGAGAGCAATAGAAGTATAACATCTGGAATAAGCCGAGCATGAGACTAGGGACGGCAGGGAATCAAGGAGGAGGAGGAGGAGGAGGAGGAGGAATAAAGGGAGGTCGTGTTGGCCTAGAAGGAAATCTACAGCAGTGAAAATAAGGACATATTTCCATTTGCCAAAGGTAAACACCTCACGAAATGACGAGAGAACAAAGTTGAATGTCTGACGAGAAGTGATGTCAATCCTTCCCAGAAGCCTTCAAGAGAACTATGCCAGAAGCTGTAACGTCTCAATTAAGAGATGAGAGACTAGGATTCATAAGAACCGATTGCATTTAGATGATAGCAGATAATCTGTAGACAAACGGAAAAAGAACTGAGGTGTAATATGAAATCAGGAAAAGAATGCGGTATCTCTTGAGGTGTCATGAATCAGCGGTCGATGTTGTTCAAGGAAGAGAACAAATCTGAAATTCAAACTTGGACGTCCTCTGCCTATGTTTCAAATATTTATCATCTGTTTCGCACTCTCAAAGTATATTTTCACTCCCAGTTGCGTATTTCCACTTTCTATCACTGACTGGAACTCCTGATGCGGTGCATTTGTTTCACACTATTGCACTGTCGGTTGCGTAGAGATGAAGAATAATTCTGATGTACAACGGAGTCACGAAAAGAATCCTGTAGCCCTTGTGGCTTCACGGATCAAGTTTCCGCTTTGTGCAGTACGGAGAGAGAGAGAGAGAGAGAGAGAGAGAGAGAGAGAGAGAGAGAGAGAGAGAGAGAGAGTTGCTTAAAAGAGCTTTTGCGCTCATGCATTGTAACAGCTGTGATACCTTATTAATCTGCCGTAATTTCTTTTTTCTTATTAGCCTTGTACATGCTTTAAAAATTGCACCAGAAATTAACTGTAAGATGAAGATAATCAAAGTTGAAGCTGAATTCTGATTTAGTCAGCAAAGTATCTTGCCCATTATCAAAAGCTTTTTCAAGGTAAGTCATCTGGGGGCTCATCATGCGTGTGGTATATTACCAAAACAAATTAGCGTATAGCGCAAAAAGACTCCCTCTTACAGCCTAGTAATACCAGTACTTTACCGGTTAATGCTCATAACCGTCTGAAATAAGTGGCTCTATCTTAATTGGATGGTATTCTATGGGACGCGAGATATGGACGCCACTAAAGACTGTAAGTGAGTTACAAGTAACGCTATTCAAATTTCCATTTCTAATCAGTTCGCGATAATCTGCAAACAACGTGTTAGGATAATATTATTCTTCGATGAGAAGAAAGGGGATTTACAATGGGCAAATATTTTAACGTGAAAATTAAGAGTGACCTAACATAACGTACTCATAGGTAAAAAGGTGCTAAGGTGATTAGGGATGAGTATGGTAGCTGTATGCCATTCTCTACCTTGTTTTTGTGACCTTCCAGAGACTATGCAGTTCGTTCTGTATGTACAGAACACCCTGCGTAGGCTGAGTGGGATTTTAACACTTATGACATCTTATGGCGAAGCACCATGCAGCTCTTTTGTAACTGCGTTCTTACAGTGTTCTCCAAAAAAAATGGAAAACATGGTCTCTGTACTAAGCCTTCATTATTTGAAAAAAAATCGAGATGATTCATTCATTTCCAGAGAATCTATTACGAACACTTTATTATCTCAGACTCTCATCATTTAGTAGATCGACTATAAAAGCCTTTGTTCTGCAAGCATGTTATACTTACTGACTGGTCTCCAAGCCCATCTCCTCTCCCGAATTATCGAGTTGGCTTCTCAGAATAAACCAACCGAGGTCATTTTCCCCAATCACGAATTACGACAAAAATGGCCCTGAATTGATTCAAGAAAATTTTAGCTACGCTCATTGATTCCTTGTCCCCCCCTTTAAACGGTATATCGTTACCGTCCAGAAATAAGCCAGGTTATGAGCCCTCTTCCCTTGGTACAATGTTACTTCAAACTCCAGCCCCTGTCGCAGTATATGTTTTTTATGTGAATAACTTTTTCTTTACACAGACGAGTTTCATTTGTGTCGTTGTTGTGATGTTCCTGTCATGTTTTGATAATTGTCCTGAGTGCCGTGCTTTGTGAAATATCCGTTCGTTTCATTAATGCGAGAAGTCTGATAGTTGTCACAAGCAGTTTATCACAGAAGATTCATTGCGTCATCATGAATTTTACGGGTTTTGGTTTTTATTATTATTATTATTATTATTATTATTATTATTATTATTATTATTATTATTATTATTGTTGTTGATGTTGTAACATATAATCCATCCAGCCGAGGACTGCAGAGAGGGTGGCGCTTGTATTTGCAATTTCAACACCGAGTATGCTAATCGCAGGTGCAGAGTACACCCAAATATACATATAATGAAGAGGGGTTTATCTACTTCCGCCCCGGAGGCGTTTCACCCGTCGTCAGACAATGAGCGCAGATTATATAGACTTAGGATACTGCAACGCCTCATCAAGAATATTCATGAAAGATATGAACGCGCCATTTGCAAGAATGGAGGTCTTGGCATTTGTCGGAGCTGATGTTCGGAAACTGACTGAGTAGTTAGAGTATGTTTATGAAAAGCTCGTATATATATATATATATATATATATATATATATATATATATATATATATATATATATATATATATATATATATATATAAGGATGTAGCGACCCGGCTTTGCAAATTTGAAAGATATAATCCGATAATTTGAGGGCCGTGGCTCATATTTGCTCGTTCCGTGGTTTCCGCCTTGCCTACCGCCTACCAGTCAATCCAGCTTTAGCTGAATAACAGCGCCCGATGAAATCATCAATAAGGACGTGGGGCTTGCCACCTCATTCTTAAAGATTTGCCGAGAAAATTGATAGCTGTAATCCTCTGGCACCAGCCGTTCCAAGCGGAACAAAGGCGTGTGGCGAAGTAAAGTCCACATGCGTGTCTTTACATTTGCATACAAGCCTGTGAAATTGAACGTATTTCCATCTCCTGCACGTCCTCGCGCACTTGAACTGCTCCGAAGTAATTGGCGCACTAATAAGAGGACGCGTGACCATAGATATGTAGCATCTCGCTTCTTCCTCCCGTGCATATCTAATCCCAGTAATGCAAGGCGGAGACACTGCTGGAACTCCGCCACTGGTATTATGGGAATATGTTCTGGAATGAAAGATCTCTCTCTCTCTCTCTCTCTCTCTCTCTCTCTCATACTTGAACTTATATTTTTACACAATTCATCTTGCATAGCATGGTTATCTTGGGAAGGAGGAAGTGACTGAAATGTCTTACCGTAGGCCTCTGATGTTTTAATAACATCTGCAGTTTAGTTTTGTATAACGCGGTCATCTAAGAAAGGCTGACTAGCAGATACTTCTTTTCCAGTGCCTCTGACGTTTTCATAACGTCTGCAAAATAGTTCAGTCATTCGTTACATAGCTTTTCTTCAGTGCTTCTACTTGCTTTTAGTTTTCTGAACAGAAAACGGTTGTGCCGGGTTTGTCAGTCCGTCCGCACTTTTTTCTGTCCGCACTGCTATCCGCCTTCAGATCTTAAAAACCACCGAGGTTAGGGGCTGCAAATTGGTATATTGATCATCCACACTCCAATCATCAGACATACCAAATTTCAGTCCTATAGCCTCAGTATTATTTATTTTATTCAAGGTTAAAGTTAGCCGTAATCGTGCATCTGGCAACGACATAGGCCATGCCACCACAGGGCCGTGGTTAAAGTTTCGTGGACCACGGCTCATACAGCATTATAACGAGACCACCGAAAGATAGATCTGTTTTCGGTGGCCTTGATTATACGATGTACAGAAAACTCGATTGCATTTTTTTGCTTGTTTCCATACCATTCAATATTTCCCATCTCTCCTCAATCCTGCCTCTCCACAGACACCGTCCTTTCTCTTCTTAACCCTCAACCTTTTCCCATATCGCCAATACAACGCCGCCCCCCCCCCTCAATGCGGCGGCTCCTCCCCCGCCCCCCGCGGTGCTAGACAGAGAGGAGTCATGTATTAACATAATCTTGGACGTCCAGTTAGTCCCCGAGGTTTTCCTTCCCGGTGGATGAGAGAGAGAGAGAGAGAGAGAGAGAGAGAGAGAGAGAGAGAGAGAGAGAGAGAGAGAGAGATGGATTTGGAGTGAGAGAAAGAGAGAGAAAATTTTGGCGTCCTTCTCTTTTTTCTTAGCTAGTTCGTAGCTGGGAGGGAGTGGCCAGGGGAGTGTATAAAGATGTAACCCCCCTTACCCTTCCTCCTTGGGGTGGGGGGGCTTACCCCAGACTCACAAACTGGCGCCTGCTTTGCTCTCAACTGCCCAAGTTTATGGGAGCTTTCTATCTTGTGTCTCTTTGCCCCTCCATCAAGGTTTATGCAGTGGTGTTTAGGAGACTCTGGCGAAGTGTTTTCTGTTGTCCGTCGGCCATATCCCTGTACTCTCTTCATTCTTAGTCTGTGGACGTTCCTATACTTTCTTCACACTTAATCTGTATGCTTTCTTTGGCCTTTCTTCGTGAAGTGTATATAGATTAAGTGTGGAGAAGGGCTACAGAAAGTGTTGAGATTAAGTGTGAAGACTATACTTACCTCACACTTAATCTATATACTTTCTCTAGCCTTTCTTCATGAAGTGTATAGAGAATAAGTGTGAAGAAAGGCTAAAGAAAGTATGTAGATTAAGTGTGAAGAAAGTATAGAAACGTCTGTGCTTTCTTCACACTTAATCTATATCCTTTCTCTAGCCTTTCTTCGTGAAGTGTATGTAGATTAAGTGTGAAGAAAGGCTAAAGAAAGCATATAGATTAAGTGTGAAGAAAGTATAGAAACGTCTATACTTTCTTCACACTTAATCTATATACTTTCTCTAGCCTTTCTTCATGAAGTGTATAGAGATTAAGTGTGAAGAAAGCCTAAAGAAAGTATATAGATTAAGTGTGAAGAAAGTATAAAAACGTCTATACTTTCTTCACACTTAGTCTACAGTATATATTTTCTTTAGCGTTTCTTCGTGAAGTGTAAATACCTTCTTCAGACTTAAACCATAATTTTCTTTATGCTTTCGTCATCCTGAATCTTGATATACACTTTTTATCATTTCATAATATGCTTGGATGCTTCGTCGTCATGATTTTAATTAGTGTCATACTCTTATTTTTATTCGTATTTGTCTCTGGACTTTAGATTAAGTAGGACGGACAGTGTCAAAGAACACAATTCAAAATTGGAAGATTCATTCAAAATCAAATAAAAATCAAAAACAATAAGGAAAATGGCCTTGACATGCAGGATTCATCTGTGCAAATGTTCCTTGTTGCTCAGCTTCAGGATCTTCATTTGATCCTTATTTTGAAAGCCCTCCCACAATACTAAATAATGACTGACAATTTTATGTGGATTGTCTCGGTGAATTTCCTCTACCTGAAAGCGACCTTTATAAATTTTCGTAGGAAGTAGTTCACTTTGCCACTCCTGTGTTTCCATAGCAGTGTTTTAGAAGTTAAGTATACCTTAGTTTTACCAGACCACTGAGCTGATTAACAGCTCTCCTAGGGCTGGCCCGAAGGATTAGACATATTTTACGTGGCTAAGAACGAATTGGTTACTTAGCAACGGGACCTACAGCTTATTGTGGAATCCGAACCACATTATGGCGAGAAATGAATTTCTATCACCAGAAATAAATTCCTCTAACTCTTCATCAGCCGGCCACGGGAATTGAACTCCGGCCCATCGAATGACAGTCTGAAGCTCAACCGACTCGGCCAACAAAGGGTTGTTTTAGAAGTAAGACATTTTATACCATATCAGGGATTTTCTCAGTCCACTCGTCAAACTTTACCAAGATTTAAAGTCGGTATTTAGAGAGCAGGATCACCACGCCATGCCATATCTACACAAGGCAGTAGAGTAAGAGAAATCATCATATTTATGTTCTAAAACTGATTCACATTCATTCATGGTCGTACGTTCCGTAGCCAATAAGCAGTTTGCTAGAATTTGCAATTACTATAGCATCACTTGTTATTCCATGGAGTTACGCGAATGATAATTATCACGTTTATGGACATAGTTATCGATGACTTGTTTAGCTGTGATGAGATAGCTATACCTGCGTTGGTGCTGAAATAACCATCAGATTGAAGAGTAAGCGAACCTTTACATATGCATCGAGATGTATTAAGATATTAGCCACCACGGCCGATACTAATCCTCACATTCCCTTCTTTTATCTTCCACAGATCTGCAGACATCCTGAATGCTTACTTTTCACGTCAAATGTACCGGAGAGGGACGTAGGAAGACACTAGGCAGTCAGTCGCAAAAGGATTTGCGCGATTTCTCAGCTGACTGTACAGGTAAGTGTGTTTCTTTTGTTGTTGTCAAAAGTGATCGTCCACCTGGCACTGTTCTCTTTGCTATAGAATCTCTATCTTTCTATTTCGCTCTCTCTGTTCCTTCCTGATTTGCCTACCGCGTTCAAAATGCATGAAAGCAATATATGAATATGTATGTACTGTATATATATATTATATATATATATATATATATATATATATATATATATATATATATATATATATATATATATATATATATATATATATATATATATATATATATATTATATATTTACATATATGTGTGTGTATATATATGTGTATAGTATATATACATACATATATATAAATTATATATATATATATATATATATATATATATATATATATATATATATATATACATGGGAAAACGGCTACTGATTAAAAATAACGATCAAAAAACATTAAAGACGACAGATAATTTCCGAATTAAATTTCACAAATAAGAAACATCAGAGCAAAGCAGATTGACTAAATAAAGAATCATCATAATAAAAAGCATAAAGTTAAATGTTAAAATCAAACTGATCCCACTAAAAAAAAAAAAGCATTTGTCGCCTAAATGCATTATTCCACTTGAAACACAAAGCCTTCAAACAGCGCTAAGCCCGATCCTCTAACTGCAGCAGGGCAAAATTGCCAGGGAATCTTTACGTATAGAGTTATAGAGGTTTTCTGAATGGTTTCTGATGGCGTTGGACGATGGGTTGTTTACTAACCTATATATATTCATATTTCCTCTAACAGCAATTTCTCTTTAAAGTGGTGGTCCTCGAGAGTAAAAAAAAAAAAATTTCGAATGTAGGCTTGTGTGGTTGACTAATAAAAAAAAAATTGTGAGGTTGCAGGGTAAAGGAATTGTCGACTTTCTGTTTCCAGCAGACGTAGTTTATTGGTATTAATTAGCAAACAGAAATTGTTGTGTTTGTATATATATATAGATAGATAGATAGTAGATACATAGATATATTTTTATGTATACAGATATATATGCATATATATATATGAATATATATCTTTTATATAAAAATATATCTGTGTATCTACTATCTATCTATCCAACTATATATATATATATATATATATATATATATATATATATATCATTGCAATAATCACGGTGCCCTCTTAACTTCCAGATGTCTTCACACTATATAAATGCGCTTGTCACTACAGACCCTAAGATCCAAATGGAAGAATATGAAGCAATTCTGAGGTCCGTAGCAAGGTTCGAACTCGCATCCACATGGGTAACTTGACCTCGTTCTACTGCTCAGGATACGGGTTTGAATCCTGCCACGGACGTCAGATTTCATTCGTATTCTTCCAGTTGGTGTCTTAGGCTTTGTAGTGACAAGCGTATCCAAAAAGTGTGAAGAAATCGAGAACCTAAGAGGGCATTAGGTTATTACACATACACACACACACACACACACACGTATGTGTATATATATATATATATATATATATATATATATATTTATATATATATTATATTCCATTTATATCCATATATATATATATATGATAATATATATATATATAAATGTGAATAAATCGAGAATCTTTGTATGGTATATACATTTTGATATGTGCATAAGTATACCTGACATTCAGCATACATGAATTGCTGTATGCACGTAAACGAAAGCATGTATTACAAGACTGAAAATGTCTGTTTTAGGGAAGATCGGGAAGCCCGTCTATTATGTATACAATTTATAAAATCAATCACATTTCTATAACATTGCAGAAATTACATAGTAAAGGCAGAACTTTAGTCCTATATTCTTAAAGAAAGTATTTGTGTATGTGCACACACACACACACACACACACACACACACACACATATATATATATATATATATATATATATATATATATATATATATATATATATATATATATATATATATATATATATATAAATATATGTGTGTGTGTGCATCTCTGTATGTATGTGTGTATGTATAAAAAAGTGGGCGTGAAATTTTACATATAAACACTGTACATACTTGAAATAGAACTGTATATCTGTAACAAAATTACACACATTAGTGAATGAAAAATGCTTTGCAAATTAGGCTAGAGAACCTCAGGAGAAATACAACAGAAAGTAAAAAAAAAAAAAAAAAAAAATTGCAAAATTCATGGGAATTACGGCGGAAAATAAGTGAGGAAGATGAGGCGGAAGAGAAAGAAATATTATACGAGGATAATAACCTTTAATAACACGGACAATGCCATAATTCTGGGTTCGAAGGGAACATCGCGGTTAAGAACATTAAAGGTTAGCGGGTAAAATGGCTCCTGATAGAGCTAATACTTTCTCACTTTAAAGAAGACGCCAGCATAAAAGCAAGGATAAATTTAATCTCCACACTCTTGCCTATACGCTGTTTGTTTCTTCGACGTTTCTCAGGCGATCGTATCGTTCAACCATTTCGTTCACTCTTGTTCATTTGCATCACATTTCGTAAATACGTTTGTATCAACTGTATATTTTTGTTATCCATAAATTATGTTCTGTCGTAACGGGAGTGCGTGTAGGATCTTGGTGCATTGTCCAAGAAATGTTCTGATGAGAACGAGCTGTGAAAGTTAAGGATCTGAATGAGATTTACTGAGTAGATATTTCTTCATGAGTCTCTCATTGTTCTTATTCTGTACTCATCGCTTGACGTCATGGAAATGCCAAAAGAAATTGGACAAAAGTACTCTAGGATCAACAAACAGCAGCCTAGGTAATGACATAATGGATATGTTTCCCGACTGTTAGGAAAAAGACCAATAGAGCATAAGGCAGAGATGGTGAGTGAAATTTGCAATACAGGGACATTATTTATGTAACCATCTATTATGAGGATCACAGTTCTCGTACAACAAACTCTGTCACAGACAATTCAGTCACTCAATAGAGTATAAGGCATAGATGGTGAGTGAAATTTGCAATACAGGGACATTATTTATGTACCCATCTACTATGTAGATCACAGTTCTCGTACAACAAACTCTGTCACAGACAATTCAGTCACTCTGAAAATACTCGAAGACCTAGTCCAAAATACGAAAATGTTATCATAAAAAGTAAGAATGGTAGTAAAAAAGTAAAATCCTTGAAAGAAAATGAAGACATCAAGCCCCATGAGCCAGAGCCAACCAGTGGAAATCGGAGGTCTCCCAACAGCAGCCAGCACAGTCTCTCTCCTTCTCTACCCCAAGCCCTCTCATTAGCTCCCATATCTCAGATCACCAAAGCTCAACCCTCTGTGTTCTCCCCACTCACAAGAGATTTGAGACGCTGCATGAGTAAGACAGTGATACTGAGGCAGAAGAGGGTACAGAAGATTACTGAAATGTGAAGAACGTTATCGTCCAAAGGCTATAACGGGAAAATCATTGGAGTCAACCTGTGAAGGGAAGACATCAGCCTCTGAGTGCAGGGGTCATCCCCCCCCAGCCCAAAATGTCTCCATCACTGACACCACAAAACGTCGTGGAAGACCTCGTCTATCAAGGTGTTTTACAAGATAAGATAAATGTCCAGGTGCTTGGTCAAAATGAATTAGTCTTTTCTTGCTACCAGACCAGCCGCAATGGAGAGAGGAGTCATCGATTACCAGCAGAGGTCAGACGGGATTATAGTCCAGTGTGTTACACCGGAGTTGATGGTATTTGCCTTTGCAAGCGAGTGAATGTGCATATCAAGTCTCTTAAACTTTATTTTTACATCAGAACTTGGAAAGTGTTAGGAGACTGTAGATTTTAAAATTCACTGGCAGTACACGAACTTGAATAGTTGCAGTTTCTGCCCAAAAACATATTCCACGAGTTTGATTCCTGTTCTAGGAACTGTAGCTATCGCTTTAGCAAACCCAATTCCTCAAACTTTTCTAGCAAAATTACATTCTTGAACGTTTTGAGGGCAATTTTAGCTCTAATAAACAGCATACTTCCTACCTCTAATTTCTTGGTACCGTACAGTAAAATGTGTTTATGATGATCGATCAAAATATAATGATTGAATATGGTATACTTTAACATAACCAGAAAGTAGGGAGGGGTGACGTTCCTCGTGACTCTTATGATTAGAAATGAAATTTTAGGCTGTCAAGCCAAACACCGAGGCACTTTCGGCCATTCACCGCTTTCGGCAGTAGAAGGAGTTGGAGCGGTTGGACAGCGAGATAAAGAGGTCCAGAAGATAAAGGAGATGATGTGCAAGGATCCAGAGGTGGGACTGGGAGAAAACCTCATAACTGCACTGAGAAGTAAAGCTAGAGAAGTTGGACAGCAAGACTGAATAAAGGAATTGAGAATGGAGGGAAAGTAAAAGGCTTAAAAGTGCATGCAGCTAAGGGTCGAAGGGACGCTGCAGATACCCTGTAGTAATGCTTAGAGTGAGGGGCACTGACAGCAGTATCCCCCCAAGGGTGTGACTTTTCTAGTCTCCCAGAGTGATTCCACAGCTGTGAATACGGTTATAGGGTCAAGGGTACCTAGGGAAAAGCTTTTTCTTCCTTTAAAAGATTGTTCTAATTTTCTTAATTTTGGCTTTGCAGCCTCTTTCACCTTGCTTTCTTTTTTACATGGTTCACTTGTATATTTTGAGAGCATACGCTAATCAACAAGCTTCCAAGGCGTTTGTCTACCTAACTTCCAGAACCTTGTAACGTAGTCTTTAAGGAGTATTCCTCGTAGTACTCAAATTAAGGATCTAACTTTTAGTAAGCAAACTTAGACGAGTGATTTTTCTGGATAGTTACACTATATATGTAGTGGATTACATTTGTGTCTTTACCAGTGGCTTTCCTGTTCCAGAGAAGCAACCAGCAGGTGCGATTTGTGCCAGTTAAATTCGGTTCTCAAGAAACAGGAGATCAGCGCCTGCCCCATGAGCCAACAGGGGCCCAGGAGGACTTTAACTTTAACTATTTCTAAAAGTTGTCTATAAATTTTTTTCTTCTCCTATATTAAAAAGACACCCTTCATTTAATACTGTTATTTTCCAGCAGATTTTAAAATTGGTTATTTGTCTTGCTTAAATTTCATGCACATTTTTCAATAGTAGCCACTTTTAAACAATCTTCAGTTCTCCGTTCATTTATTCCCCCCCCCCTGGAAATATCGATACATCCTTGTACTTATTATTCGAATATTTTAGCAGTATTTTAAAAATAACTAATAAATTTTAACAGATAGTTGGTTGGCGTGTTAACATCGACTTACAGCAGGTCTGTCCATTAAATTAAGAGCTTGACGCTTCCACTTGACGAGGTTAACAAACAGTATTAATCATTCATGACCTTCATAAGTTGTGAGTTCGAAATGCAGAACTTTAGGATATGATCCTAGTGTGTTTTGTAACGGGAGTTTTCCATTTCTACTCATATGCATAATTTTTTTTTCTAATTTGCGCTGAGTCATCTAACTATTTATCTTCCAGTCTAAGCCCTTTTAGCTTTAAGGATAGAGAAAATTATAATCTTGTGTTTGTAAACCAGTGAACATAATTGGTCTATTGAGTCTGTGAACTTATTTTATTGAAAACGTACACATATATATATATATATATATACACACACACTTACACAAGTATGCATGCGGTCCTTTACTTGCGGTAGCATTGCTAATATATAGAGGGGCAAACTGTGTGAATATAAACATACACATAAACACGCACACACACACACACCAATATGCATGCGCTCCTATGCTTGCAGTAGCATTGCAATATATAGAGGCGCAAACCGTGTGAATATACAAAAGCCAGAGCCTACGCTTTTAACACGCGCGGTCATAAATTACCGGCACTACTTCAAAATAATGGAAAAAATATTTCATTGCCGACTATATGCATAATTCTTGTGCGCAGTCAATATCGATTTCCAATCAGATTTAACAATTACTACAGAAACTAATCCCTTTCCGACTCTAATCACAACAACAATAAACTTTGGAGTATTTAGGGTCCTATTAACATCGAAATGCATTAATGATAATTGACGCCAATAACAGACTGCCATTGCCGAATTTCCAGCTACGCAATAAACATTACAATAGAGATCATAACATAGAATATATATTCTCTATAGAACGCTGCATTCAAATCAGGTGTGGGGTGAGGGTGACGTCATCGCGGGGGCGGGGGAATTCAAAATAAAATAACCGCCATAACCGCCTCCTACCAATTTCTCTCTCTCTCTCTCTCTCTCTCTCTCTCTCTCTCTCTCTCTCTCTCTCTCTCTCTCTCAGTCAGAATATGTCTCCCTTCACGCTTCAGATATCGAGTCTAAACGGGCGTAAGGGGGAAGTTCTTCTTGGGTGTCTTTGAATAATGGGAAAGGCCACCGGTTAAAATAGACGAAACTCAGGGTTCCGATATCGTTAATGATGTGTCCTGACATTAAAATGCCCCGAACGAAAGGCAGTGATCATAAAAGCATAGCTATTGGCGCGAAGGCAACAATTATTGCACTGGTACAGGATAATAATTCATATGACTATTACCTGCTATTTTATCACTCTTTCGCATACCAATTTGCACATCATTTTCCGTCTGAATTTGTAATGCGCCTCTTTTTGTAATCATTTGTGTGGGAGAGAGGTTCCATATTTATTCTTTACGCGTGAGAAAATCATTTAGTCACTTGTAATTGTCTTTCCTCATTTCCCTCCGTTCCCTCTGACGCGTTTTTTTTTATTTGCGAGCCGTTCTCGCGTGTTCGTTCCAGAATTTTCGCCTGAAATCACTTTCTCGTTCTGTTCCGGCTGCTTCACTCTGTATTTCATGGAAGCTCCTCTGGTAGATGTGTTAGGTCAGAGTGACACTTCATATGGACCCGTTTAGCTTTGGCGTGTTCATTATCATGTATATGGTATGATACATGTAACATACGCTACTGGGGTCTAAGCGATGTCAGGCAGGGCAGCCGATCGAGACTACGGTCTACCCCATAGCCAAATCAAAAGTCCCTCAAAAGAAGGCATCGTGCTTACCCCATACAAAAATGGGGAAAAAAGCACGTTAAAAGAAAAAGAAGATTTTCACTCCGAAACTGTTCTTGCATGCTTTAATGCATTTTGAGTTATTTATACTCGTCTCTCTTGATAATTTTTTTGTAATTAATAATCCTTTCCAAAATGCTTTTTTGATCGCATATTATTTTCTAGTTTGCCATCGTTTCACTCTCCATTATTCTTTTAAGTGATTTTATTCTGAGCTATAATGCACTTGATATTTTTCTTTCTTGCTTTATGATATCATTTTACCACTTACTATTTCTAAATTGTGTAATATTTATACATGCGAACTTCCATGAAACGTCTCTTTCTATTTTTATCGTATCAGTATAACCGGACGCATTTTCGTCTATCCATTCCACAAAGTTCCTTATTTCCAGTACTCAGATTTCTTCCATTATAGCCATTCCTTCGTTCCATAGTGTTTCCATTTCCTTCCAAAACATTAATCTCTTCCAGACGGTTCGCCTGTTCCACAATGTTCCTCACTAGCGATATCCCCAATTCATTTCACTGCACCCGTCTATTGAAGATTAAATCTCTGTTCCACATGTTCTTCACCAGTGGTGTTCCATATTCATTCCACTGCATCCGTCTGTTGAAGATTAAACCTCTGTTCCACATGTTCTTCTCTACTGATGTTCCATATTCATTCCACTGTGTCCGTCTATTGATGAGTAAACCTCTGTTCCACATGTTCTTCACTAGTGATGTTCCATATTCATTCCACTGTGTCCGTTTATTGAAGATTAAACCTCTGTTCCACATGTTCTTCACTAGTGATGTTGCATATTCATTCCACTGTGTCCGTCTATTGATGAGTAAACCTCTGTTCCACATGTTCTTCACTAGTGATGTTCCACATTCATTCCATTGCATCCGTCTATTGATGATTAAACCTCTGTTCCACATGTTCTTCACTAGTGATGTTCCATATTCATTCCACTACATCCGTCTGTTGAAGATCAAACCTCTGTTCCACATGTTCTTCACTAGTGATGTTCCATATTCACTCCATCCCATCCTTTTACTGAAGATGAAACCTCTGTTCCACTTGTTCTTCACTAGTGGTGTTCCATATTCATCCCACTGCATCCGTCTGTTGAAGATCAAACCTCTGTTCCTCATGTTCTTCACTAGTGGTGTTCCATATTCATCCCACTGCATCCGTCTGTAGAAGATCAAACCTCTGTTCCACATGTTCTTCACTAGTGATGTTCCATATTCATTCCACTACATTCGTCTGTTGAAGATCAAACCTCTGTTCCGCATGTTCTTCACTAGTGATGTTCCATATTCACTCCATCCCATCCTTTTACTGAAGATGAAACCTCTGTTCCACTTGTTCTTCACTAGTGGTGTTCCATATTCATCCCACTGCATCCGTCTGTTGAAGATCAAACCTCTGTTCCACATGTTCTTCACTAGTGGTGTTCCATATTCATTCCACTACATTCGTCTGTTGAAGATCAAACCTCTGTTCATGTTCTTCACTAGTGATGTTCCATATTCACTCCATCCCATCCTTTTACTGAAGATGAAACCTCTGTTCCACTTGTTCTTCACTAGTGGTGTTCCATATTCATCCCACTGCATCCGTCTGTTGAAGATCAAACCTCTGTTCCTCATGTTCTTCACTAGCGGTGTTCCATATTCATCCCACTGCATCCGTCTGTAGAAGATCAAACCTCTGTTCCACATGTTCTTCACTAGTGGTGTTCCATATTCATCCCACTGCATCCGTCTATTGAAGATCAAACCTCAGTTCCGCATGTTCTTCACTAGTGATGTTCCATATTCACTCCATCCTATCCTTTTACTGAAGATGAAACCTCCGTTCCACTTGTTCTTAACTAGTGAAGTTCCATATTCATTCCACTGCGTCCGTTTATTGAAGCTTGTTCTTCTGTTCCACAACGTTCTTCATTCCACACATCTTCTTTTCCTTTTCGGAAACTTCGTCTATTCCAGATTACTCATCTGTTCACGTCGCTCCTCTTCCTTCCCGCACGCCGTTCCTCTGATCCCCTTAAAAAAAGGCATCCCTTTTTTCCTTACCGCCTGCCTTCTCCTATCCTACAGTAGAGGAGGAAAAAAAACGGAGCAGGATTTTATTATTCTTTATTTTCCCTCCTCGATTTTTGACCCTATTCGCCTTTCAGCCGTCTAACTATTCATTTTCAGAGTCTTTTGTCTATGTTCTTTGTCTGCTCACTCGCGTTGCTAGAATCATACGGTTTTTTTCTTTGTTATTAGGCTAAATTTCGGAGCGTTTTGAAGCCTTGGAAATTAAAATGTTTATATGAAAATAGGAGAATGTAGGGTAGGTTAGGTGTCTAGATGAATTAGGGAGGGACGGATAGATTTGTGAGACATAAGTTGGAAAGAAAGGGTTTCATCATCTTGGAAGGGAGAGAGTCGACGTAAGATAAGAATTGAACGGTGAAGTGTGGGGAGGGGGATTCTATGCGCCGTTTAAGTGTGAATGTGGTATGAGCATTTTTTCTTCCGGGAGTCACCCCTTGTTACGGAAAACAGCTTAGAGTTGAAGAAATGTATATTACAGAAATTATATATATATACAGTATATATATATATATATATATATATATATATATATATATATATGTATATATATATGTATATGTATATGTATATATATATAAATATATATGTGTGTGTGTGTGTATTTTTTAACACTGATTATTCCCATAACAACGGGTGGCTACAAACCGAAACCGAAAAACAAAAACCACCACTACATTTTGACTTAAACAGAAATTCCTTATATATATGTATATGTGTGTGTATATATATGTATATGTGTGTGTATATTTATGTATATGTGTGTGTGTGTGTATGTATATGCGTAAGAATGTACCCACTATGAAGAGACGGAGAGACTGAGACAGAGAGAGAGAGAGAGAGAGAGAGAGAGAGAGAGAGAGAGAGAGAGAGAGAGAGAGCGCGCCTTTATTTTCCAGAGAGTTTTGAGAATAATAATTTTTACTGTTTCACGAGAGTGAATTTTTACATTTTCCTTTTGTGTTATCAGACTTTTTTTTCTTCCTCTCACTCGAAGGAGTCTTTTAAAACCGTCGCTTCCCTCTCGTTCATTATCCGAGTTTCTAACTCCTTTCTATTATGGACGTTTTTCCTTGGCCTGCGTTTTGTTCTTGTCCTTTCCTTTACACACACACACACACACACACACACTCACACACACACACACACACACACACACACACACACACTCCTCTTGGGGTGACCCGTGCAGGAAGTGCTTAGGACATATCTCAATGTAAGTCAGATACTACTTTTAAGTAGTAATTAGTATACCTTACTTTAACCAGACCGCTGAGCTGATTAACAGCTCACCTAGGGCTGGCCCGAAGGACTAGATTTATTTTACGTGGCTAAGAACCAATTGGTTACCTATCAGCGGGACCTACAGCTTATTGTGGAACCCGAGCCACATTATAACGAGAAATTAATTTCTACCGCCAGAAATAAATTTCTCTAATTCTTCATTGGCCGGTCGGAGAATCGAACGCGGGCCAGGCGGAGTGCCAGCCGGGAACGATACCAACCCGTCCAATGAGGAACTTTCAGTAGTAATAACATCTTACAAAATAACATCGGAACGTATGAACGTTTGCTCCGCCTCTTCAACAAGTGAAGGAACTCGATCCCTCTGAAAGGTGAGCCGAGACCGCCGCGCCGTCATTATCCTAAGGTGAACGCGGGCGGACGTCTCCTAAATGCCCTCAGACGCCGTCTTCTTTTTCCGGACATCTTTGTTCCTTTATCATTCATGGATGCTAATGGGGCGTCGTCTCCCTTTCTCTCGCCCGTGGCGTATTTTCTGCTCGTGTTTTACAAGGCTCATCTCTTTCGGTAACCGCCTATGCAAATAAGGCTCTGAAACATAATCTCTTTTCAATACGGTCATTATTCGTCTCGACCTCCTCTGCTGCTGCGGCAATTTCCCGTTTAAATCTTCGGTCGTCGGTGTTGTTGTTATTGTTGTTGTTCTCAGTGACATTGGTGCTGCTGTCATCTGTGTTGTTTCAGGTACGTTGTCAGTGACATTGGTGCTGCTGTCATCTGTGTTGTTTCAGGTACGTTGTCAGTGACATTGGTGCTGCTGTCATCTGTGTTGTTTCAGGTACGTTGTCAGTGACATTGGTGTTGCTGTTATCGGTGTTATTTCAGTTACGTTGTCAGTGACATTGGTGCTGCTGTCATCTGTGTTGTTTCAGGTACGTTGTCAGTGACATTGGTGCTGCTGTCATCTGTGTTATTTCAGGTACGTTGTCAGTGACATTGTTGCTGCTGTCATCGGTATTAGTTCAGTTACGTTGTCAGTGACATTGGTGTCATTTCAATAACGTTGTCAGTGACATTGGTGTCATTTCAGTCACGTTGTCAGTGACATTGGTGTCATTTCAGCTACGTTGTCAGCGATATTGGTGCTGCTGTCGTCGGTGGTATTTCAGCTACTTTACATGAAATTAAATTGGACATAAATGGGCGACGCTATTTCCAATCGCTTTCATTTTGTTCGTAACGATATTAAAGTCAAAGTTACAAGAAACCAGAACTATGTTGTAATTTCATGTTTTTAGGATCAGTCACTAAATCTGTATCTTTGTTATCAAATCTGAACATTTCACCTTGGTAATGTGCTTTGAATACAAATATCAATAAAATGTATCATCGTATCATCTGCAATATATATATATATATATATATATATATATATATATATATATATATATATATATATATATATATATATATATATATATATATATATATATATATATATATATATATATATATATATATATATATATAATGCATGTACATATCTATGCATAACAGTGAAGGAATGCCAAGAGCCATAGCTGCTAATACATGTGGCTGAGTTGGTTTTTGGCGTTTATATTATGTCTGTCTCCGTGCCTCTCTGGAAGAGTACCACAAGCCCCTATGGTTCTTATAGCATTGAAATGTGTCACCTTCTAAGCACTCATCATTTAACATTGTAGAGAATTGCAGAAAAGTGACTTTTAACACTAATTTTGGCATCTTTATAATCTCTGTATATGATAGTTCACTGTTCTTAGTTGATATTCTGCACCACCATTCTTAATAAACTTTAGATCTTGATATTTCAAGAGGAAAATTATTTTTATGACCTTGGCGTTTTCAGAGAGGTTTTCCTTCTTATGAACTCCATCTAATTCCTTCTCTGAAAACGTTTTTACACCCATTAAAAACATTTTCCCACTGAAGCGATTGCCTTTAATACGTTCTTCTTAATATGCGTTTGTCCTCGAAAGACCCAAGTCCAAGAATTCATCTCATAAAGGTTTTCGAAAACGTTTGTCCTAACATTCGTTTTCCTTAAAATACCTAAAATACGCTAGTCTTTGAAAATGTTTTTCTTAGCATTAATCCTTCTTCAGAAATGTCGTAAAAACGATTCAGTTATTATACGCTTGTCTTCAAGGTAATCTTAGAATCGTTTGTCTCCCAAAGCATTTAACGCGACATAGTTTGCATTCAAGACGTTTGCCTCAAAAAAAAAAAAAATACTCTCGAAAACGCTTTTTATAAAATGCGTCAGTCTTCCAGAATTTATGTTCAAAAACTTTCGTCTTCAAAAACGTTTTGCAATTTTACGAAAACGTTCGTCTTTCCTCAGGAACTATATCGGGAAACTTATTTTTCTTCAGTTAACTTTTCCTATCAAGAGATTTTCGGAGGTCTTTATTCCGCATTGTAAGACTTAATGTATGTCGAAGCTCGTTTTTCTTTCTTATTTTTTTATTTTTTTTTTTTTTACCGGAGGATTTTTTTTTTTTCCTCCTGGGAGAATACGTTAAAATGCCAATAATTTTCTGCCCAACAGACTTCTCTCTCTCTCTCTCTCTCTCTCTCTCTCTCTCTCTCTCTCTCTCTCTCTCTCTCTCTCTCTCTCTCTCTCTCCGTTCTCCTGTGGCCCAGAGAACTGGTTGTCTCGAGAAAATCGTTTTGTCTTTATTTTTACTTCTTTTCTGTTGCGCTGGTTCTATTTTTACTGTAAAGTTTAGCGTTGTTGTAAAACCTTTAAAAATGCTCGTTCTTTTTCTTTTTGGTTGTAAATAATTTCATATTTTCTTGCTCAGTGACATTGAGTTGTACTTTATTATCTCTCTCTCTCTCTCTCTCTCTCTCTCTCTCTCTCTCTCTCTCTCTCTCTCTCTCTCTCTCTCTCTCTCTCTCTCTCTCTCTCTATATCTCACACACACACACACACACATACAGTATATCTATCTATCTATCTATCTATCTATCTATCTATATATATATATATATATATATATATATATATATATATATATATATATCTATCTATATATATATATATATATATATTTATATATATATATACACACACATATACATATACACACACTGGAGTATCATCATCTCTATCCATCAGTTATTCCAAGTAAATTTTGTCATCTGCGAAAACTTCATGAAATCATGTCTTTTTTTTACCTAAAAATTATTTGTCTTCCAGAAAGTTTGTCCTCAGAAATCTGTCTTCAAAACCTGTCTCCTTTAAAAACATTTGTTTTTCGAAAACATTTGTCTTTTTACTGTTTGTTTCCAAAGTATGTCGTCAGTGAATATCTCTTTAAAATCGTTTGTTTTGAAAACGTTTGTCATTAGGCTGTTTGTTTTTTCGTAATATTTCGTCTGAAAATGTTCATCTATCACGGGAATATTTTCAGGAGGCTTATTTTTACTTCCGTCAATTTGATTCTATCGAGAAATTTCAACTTTTTTCTGTCGAGAAATTTCAACTTTTTTCTATCGAGAAATTTCAGCTTTTTTCTATCGAGAAATTTAAACTTTTTTCTATCGAGAAATTTAAACTTTTTGCCATCGAGAATTTTCAACTTTTTGCTATCGAGAAATTTCAACTTTTTTCTATCGAGAGATTTCAACTTTTCTCTATCGAGAAATTTCAATTTTTTTCTATCGAGAAATTTCAGCTTTTTTCTATCGAGAAATTTCAGCTTTTTTCTATCGAGAAATTTCAGCTTTTTTCTGTCGAGAAATTTCAGCTTTTTTCTATCGAGAAATTTCAGCTTTTTTCTGTCGAGAAATTTCAGCTTTTTTCTGTCGAGAAATTTCAGCTTTTTTCTATCGAGAAATTTCAGCTTTTTTCTATCGAGAAATTTCAGCTTTTTTCTATCGAGAAATTTCAACTTTTTTCTATCGAGAGATTTCAACTTTTTCTATCGAGAAATTTCAACTTTTTCTATCGAGAAATTTCAACTTTTGCCATCGAGAATTTTCAACTTTTTTCTATCGAGAAATTTCAACTTTTTTCTATCGAGAGATTTCAACTTTTCTCTATCGAGAAATTTCAACTTTTTTCTATCGAGAAATTTGTGAAATGTTTTTATCCAGGACTGCTACAGCAGGCGAAAGTCGGCACCAAATTTCTTGACTTTTTAAATTTTTTTCTCTCTATCGTTTTCAGTTGAAAGATTTTCGGTGAGAATGTATTAAAATGGTAGTCTTTTCTTTCTCACCTGAAAGCAAAATGAGATATGGAAATGTTCTCACCCTGGTATCAGAATTTCTCTCTCTCTCTCTCTCTCTCTCTCTCTCTCTCTCTCTCTCTCTCTCTCTCTCTCTCTCTCTCTCAATTTTCTTCACGTCCTTGTGACCTTCAAACGTGCTCACCTGAAACGGGACCAATTAATCTTTACTTTATTCAATTTCCTTTTCAATAGTTTTGTGCGTATGCAAATCTTAATATTATGGCGATAACTAAGAAAGTGTTTGTTAAGGTTTACTTAAAGCTTCTTTTTTATAAGATCTCTATGATCATCAGCACTGAATTCAACTTCTTATATATTTATTTCTTTGTTGACGACCGCGTCGTGTGTTTGTAGGAAATTACGTAATATATTAACCTTCATAGAGTAAATTTTAAGTTTGTTGCTTCTCTGCCATTTTAATTCATTTCCCCGTCGTGTGAGATCCATCAATTTTCCTCGTCTTAATAAACGTATGTTTTCAGGGACATTTATTTACCAAAATATCTCTTCCGCCTAAAACATTCTCTTGAAAAACAAAGGTTTTTTTGCAAAAAAAAAAACTATCTTCAAGGCATTAATTCTATCACTTGCCTCTATGATAAGTCGTTCTCAATTACGTTCGTCTTCAAAAACAACTATTCACAGAAACATTCATCGACGGAAGCGTCTGCAGTTTTCAAAAACGTTCGTCTTTCCTGGAACTGTTTCAGAAACCTTTTTATTCCCGATAACTTTTCCTGTCAAGAGATTTTCAAATCTTGTTTTTTTTCTGCTAGATCCAATAGATGTAGGTACGGGTTCCTCAGATGTTCCTTTATCATTCTCTTTTTGCCCAGAAGGTTTTCAGGAAGTATGTGTTAAAATGCAAGATTTTTTTTTTCCTTCCGAAAAAAGGAAAAGGTTTTCCTAGCCTCACCTCGGGTACCTTCTCTCTCTCTCTCTCTCTCTCTCTCTCTCTCTCTCTGACAAAATCTATATCCAACAATGGATGCCTCGTACAAAAAGATCGAGCTGCGCACTTTTGAATTCCCATTCAGATATATTTCATCATGTCTGTTTTTGAAGATTTTTTTTTGGGGTTGTCTTGTTTGACAGTGATTTAATTTAATTTTGTCTTATTTAAATTGCTTTCATCCTTTTTATGTCTGTATATATCAAAATATTTCTTCTATAATCATTCTTTTTTTAAATTTCTCAAATACTATATAGTTATTCCTAGGGACCAGAAAGCCCTGTGACCTTGAAAATTTGTTTTTCATAGTGTATTATTTTTGCATGGCCCCCAATTCAAACGCTTCGTCGAAATGGAAAAATGGAACATTTGGATTTCATTTTTTATATATATATATATATATATATATATATATATATATATATATATATATATAATATAATATAATATATATATATGTACATACATATATATATACATAATATATATATATAAATATATATATATATATATATATATATATATATATATATATATATATATATATATATATATTTATATATATATATATATATATATATATATATATATATATATATATATATATATATATATATATATATATATATATATATATATATATATATATATATATATATATATATATATATATTTATATATATATATATATATATATATATATATATATATATATATATATATATATATATATATATATATATATATATATATACACAGTATATATACATACACAGTATATTGAGAATCGTATCGGATACCAAACGTATATTTTATCAATGCCTCTATCGAATAACACGTGAAAAAATTTCTTCATTCCTAAAAAAATCAGATATTAATATTTCCTTTCTTTCGATATCGTGGTACGTTATAATTTCCCAGCGATTCCTTTGAATTTACGCCATTGCTTAAATCAGTTTCGTTTGGTTGTTTAATTATCTTTCTGCAATTATAGCCAACGTTTCTTTTTGCAGCATCTCAGAGGAGAATTAACTGTATTTTCATCATTAGCTTCAGTCAACTTGCTCTCTTTTTTCATATTTTGAGTTTAATCAGTATTCATATTGAGTATCAAAAGAATTTAAAGAGATTTAAGTGTTTTTCTTCACACAAATTTATTGAAGTCTCTTCGCCTCTTTTTTACTCTTTTTTTTATTTAAATCAATACTTTACACTATGAAGATCTTAAAAGATTTAATTGTCTGTTGCTCGTTATATTAATTTTTTCAATCATTTAATTTTTAACTTTCAATAACGCCTTTTTTTCTAGTCTTTTTTTGTATTTAAATCAGTATTTTTTTAACAGCACGCTCTGAAGATTTTAAAAGATTAAATTGTCTGTTATTCATTATATTAATTTTTTCAATCAATACATTTTTAATTTTCAATCACGCTTCTTTTTTGATCTTTTTTTTCTTCTTATATTTAAATCAGTATTATCTTTAAACGGGACGCTCTGAATATCTAAAAAAAGAGATTTAATTGTCTATGACTCATTATATTGATGTTTCAAATCTTTTTTTCTATTTATATTTAAATCAGTATTTTTATCTTTTAAACTGTTGGAAGAGGACGCTCTATTTTTGAATATCTTAAAAAAGAGATTTAACGTTTTAAATCAACATATTTTTATTTTTGATCAGAATTTCCTTCAATTACTCATTATATTGATGTTTCAAATCACTATATTTGAATATCTTAAGAAAGAGTTTTAATTGTCTATTACTCATTATACTTACGTTTTAAATCAACATATTTTTATTTTGAATCAAAATTTCCTTCAAGACAACGCTGTTGGAAGAGATAGAGCAGTCGTTTCAACGCTTGCTGAATTTATTACTCATTATATTTGTTTTAAATCACTAAATTTAAATATCTTAAAAAAGATATTTAATTGTCTATTACTCATTATACTTACGTTTTAAATCAACATATTTTTATTTTTAATCAGAATTTCCTTCAAGACAACGCTGTTGGAAGAGATAGAGCAGTCGTTTCATCGCTTACTGAATTTATTACTCATTACATTTGTTTTAAATCACTAAATTTAAATATCTTAAAAAAGAGATTTAATTGTCTATTACTCATTATACTTGTTTTAAATCAACATATTTTTATTTTTGATCAGAATTTCCTTCAAGGCAACGCTGCTGGAAGAGATAGAGCAGTCGTTTCATCGCCTGCTGAATTAATTACCTTTCGAAAAAGTCTCCCCTCGGCTCCCTCCCTCCCCTCTTATTCCTTCCTTCCTCTGAGTCAAGAACCTTGAGCTTTTGACCAAGACTCTCGTTTCTTACTTCCTGGACGCCAGAAATCATGGAGAGAAGTTTTTCCAATCTTATATCCCGCTCCAGAAATCCTTTTCAATTCCTTTTTGTTTCCCGCCCCCCCCCAAAAAAAAATTTTTTTTGAAAAGAGATGCAACTGAACGTCCATCTTGAAGCATTTCCACAGACTCTTTTTTTTTATTTTGTTTATTTGAAAGTTTTATTGCTTACTTTGCATTCATTTGAGAGGGGGGGGGGCCTTTATTGCTTTCATGTTATTCATATTATATTTATATCGTTTTCGGTGTAGTAACTGAAGAGCCTTTTATACATCCATGCCATTCCTGCTTTTAAAGAATTCATCCCCGTAGGGCGGTAGTGTCGTCAGTGCACCTCATGCGGTGCACTGTAGGCATTACTTAAGGTTCTTTGCAGCGTGCCCTCGGCACCGAGCTGCAACCCCTTTCGTTCCTTTTACTGTACCTCCTTTCAAATTCTCTTTCTTCCATCTTACTTTTAACCTCTCCTAACAATTGATTCATGGTGCAACTGCTTTGAGGTTTTCCTCCTGTTACACCTTTCAAACCTTTTACTGTTAATTTCCGTTTCAGCGCTGAATGACCTTATAGGTCCCAGTGCTTGGCCTTTGGCTTAAATTCTATATTCAATTAAATTAACTTTTTTTTAATTCTTTGATTTCTTTCCTGTGATTTGAATTCGATTTGTTTAAGCAATATCACGTTCTTGTTATTTATCTATCCAATACTTTCGTTCATCACTAGATAGCTTAAATTTTTATTCACTACGAAATTTTTTTTGTAGGGGTTAGACCGACCCCTTTTTTATACTTTTTTTATATACTTTTGTATGGTTGTAGATAATAATTTTTTTTTCGGCTCCAATTGCCTCGCAGTTATGACGCCAGATAAATTTCAGTCAATTAATCAATGACCTACTTAAAAATCAAGTTCATGTTCGGTTTTCTTCAATAATATGTTTAAGAAAGGCAAATTCCAGATATGATTTTACATATATTTCCTTAAAATGAGAAATGAATCCATATTGATTAAGAATACTATAGGTTTAAAAAAAAAACCAATACTTTCGCAGAAACAAAAATACATTGTCCTCACCATTAAACAAACACACAACAACACATATACGCATGCACATAATTATGTATGTAAGCATGTCCATAAGTATTATGTATTAAAGTACTATATATTTACATGAACAAATAAACAACTCATACCCCAGCTATTCACTGTAACGAAACAAATTGTCGTTCTCTATTCCCCTCATTCTACATCGCGAATTAATTATGCATTCCCTTACGGTATCACGCTGGGGAAAGAGTGTCATTCAGCCTGATTGTTCATTTTCTCAAAAGTTGTTTGTTTTTTTTACTTTTTTTTTTTTTTAGCGGAACCAGCAGCGAGTGCCGGGCCTATCCCCAGAGGGCGGGTGAGCTGCCCGAATTTTCCTCGTAGGCCTAAGACCCAACTGTGAATAAGAATGAATATGAAGAAAGATAAAAATAGACAAAGAACTTTTCGGAGTTTTCTATCTTTAAGCTGTCTCTAATGTCTTAATAAACAAAGTTTTACATTCATTTTCTTCCTCTCTCAAATGTCGTTTGGTATAAATGTGTTGATTGGCACCAGTTACATTTCCAAGAGGATTGCTTTACTGACTACAAGGTCTCTCTCTCTCTCTCTCTCTCTCTCTCTCTCTCTCTCTCTCTCTCTCTCTCTCTCTCTCTATAGCTCTATATATATATATATATATATATATATATATATATATATATATATATATATATATATATATATATATATATATATATATAATATTCGTCTCTTTCCATAAATTTATATCATAGAACAAATATGATGATTTCTCTCTCTCTCTCTCTCTCTCTCTCTCTCTCTCTCTCTCTCTCTCTCTCTCTCTCTCTCTCTCTCTCTCTTTCAAGTTGCACTGTATGAAGCGGTTGCCATATTTATTTTATTAATGGAAGTCAAATGCTCATCTCGAGATTTTAATGAAGTTTTTCAGTTATTTACTTGCAATTCGCATATGAGGTGAATTTATTTGATCCCGGCAAGATAAAGGTGTATATTATGCAAATTGAGATGCATGCACATACACAAACTATATGTATGTGTGTGTGTGTATATATACATATATATTATTATATATATATATATATATATATATATATATATATATATATATATATATATATATATATATATGTATATATGTATGTATATATGTATATATATATATACATATATATATATATATATATATATATATATATATATATATATATACACATACACTGTATGTGATGTGTGTGCGTGTGTGTGTGCGCGCGCGTGTATTAGAAAGATATCATAAAGCACAGTCTCAAAATGTCTGGTATTAGTCAAAAGCAATGTGTGCCAAATGCAGTTGTTGGAATGTGCACTATTCGGAGATGGACTGAACAAGAGGAATCTGGAGACAACAGGAAAATAACCATAGGGAGAATCCCGTCAAGCCAAGTGTCACGAAGTGCCAAAAATCGAGGCCGGAGCAAAGTGTCATTTCGTTAGCCAAATCGCAGGATAAGTAAGAGTTTCTCTAACGGCAGGAGTCACAACAGAAACGCCTGATGATGCGTTAGATATTAATAGCGATCACACAGAACAGCTTCTTTATGGGATTGCTTGTCTGTGACAACGGCAGATCGAAACAGTGTAGGAAAGCTTGAGCAACTACAGGTGTTTGGAAGAGGTCAGTTTGGGTATGAGATAGCATATTTAGAATATGAAGACAGAAAATTGTTTGCCTTCTTGCTGACAGTGTCTTGGGCCATACGAAGTCATCATGGCTTTGCAGTGATTCATTGCGGCTTTAAAAGCAGAAGTAGGATTTAAATTTAAAATAATCTTCTCTCGCCAGAATAGCTTGAATGCAAACACGAGCTCCAAGGAAAAAAAAAAAAGCTGTAGAAGGGTGGATATATATACCTCTGACACCATTTCCCTTGAACAGTTCCTCAAAATTACAAACATACGTACACACACACACAGTGTGTGAGTGTGTCTGTGTGTGTATATATAAGATATATATATATATATATATATATATATATATATATATATATATATATATATATATATATAATATATACACACACACACATACACACGTACACATACGTACTGCGAAATCAAATAATTTCTAAATTGAATTATTCTCAGGCTTTTAGCCATTTGCTCACTTAATGTCAAGTGTCCCCAGACGAACGAGCAATAATTGTGGTCTCTTTTACCTCTCGTTTCGAGTCTAACGATGACAACTTTGGAAAAGTCATTAAGGATTTCCCAGAACAGCCATCCTAACAATACGATACTGAACGCACGTTTCATATTTTTCTCTCTTTGCAAAATACTCGAGCAGGGTTCGAGTTTGGAATCTCATTAATTCTCTGTGTTCCCATGTTTTCTCGTGGGTTTATTTTTGATTTGAGACGTCATCCTTTACCGAATCTCAAGAAGATTTTCTGGATTAAAGGAGACGGATTTCGTCGTCTCTTGCAACATTGTATGTGAAAGAGGAAAAGGATAAACCTGAAAAATCATTTTGCAGGTTTAAACATCGAAACAATTTATTGAAGCTGAAGCTAACGAACGCCCCTTCCCCCCCTCCCTCCTCCCCCCAAAAAAATGGGTTAACTGACAAGAACATCCATGGAGCAATGAAAGGCGCCTTCACTCAAGAGCAATAGATACACAAAAGGGTGAACGCGATATCGCAAGGGTTGGCAGCCGTGCATGTCCTCTCTCTCTCTCTCTATCAATTACCCCTGCTGCCATCTATTGAGTGACGAGAGAACTATATTGCTTGTCTTACAGCATCACTCAAATCGCCAGGTCGCATTTCTGAGTAACTACGTTTCCCTACTCGCCGTTCCGTGCATCGTTTACTGGCGTTTCAGTCAATATTTGAGCCTACGTCGAAGGGTACGTCCTTTGCTTTTACTTTCAGTTCTCTCTCTCTAAAATCTGAAATCCCATTCAGCCAGGCAGTGAAATTTCCTGGGAGGAAGAATTTCTGTCTTAACACTAACTTATATAGCAATAAATTTAGTATATACGTATGTAATATCATTTCCAGTATTATTTCAGTTGTCTAAAATTATAGATGTTTTAGCTTCTTTTTTGAATTTGTTTTTCGTTTTCCCTAATGATTTTCCTTTCCTCTGGTTGAAGGGGATCTAAAAAATATCTGTCTGTTGCCCAACGTTTCGTGCATCCGTTTACACATGGTCACTGAAAAGCAGGCAATGAATTAGAGATCGGAAGCAGGGGTCTTAGCCACCTACCCTCTCATTCTATGAGGGGGTAGGTGGCACGAGGAATGGGATGGGCTTTGATTATTATAGAATGTGTTGAGAGAGAAGTGATGACATGTAAGATAAGATAATTACATGATCAGAAAGTTTAGTGGCCTTAATCATTACCATTGATGGTTATAACTTGAAATTACACGTGTGGTGTGTTATATATAATATACCACAAGGCTCTGGAACTAGCACAAGGATGGTGGAAGAGAGAGAAGAGGAATTTGGAACCTAACGCATGATAAACATTGCAACAACTGCTGATCTTTGTTTACTGCAATTTCTAGCAGTCGACTCTACACACACACTCTGTCATATTAGGTCACTGTGAGCTCATCCTCTTGAGTGATTAATTACTTAGTGCTGCATCATGGGGATTTGCTGTCATTTTCTTTTTTATTTCTGATCCTCCTCCTCCTCCTCCTCATGCATACCCACTGTCTTAGGTCAACAATACTCGTCGGAATGCACTGTTATTCCGTAAGTGATGGTGTACGTTGTTATATGATTGAGGTTTTGGTCTGTGTTTTAAGTACCGTTTTGTTGATTATTTTGTGTCAAGACTTTTTTAGTTGCTTGTTTCTATGACATTTTCCGTGTCACCTCATTTATAATATGTATTTTCAGTTCTTTGTTCACCTGATCATTTTCAGTGTTTATGCCGTGGATTACCCTCAGTTCCTGTTTTTTGACAGAAGGTATGTGTCTCATTCTCTTGATGGATTTATATTCTAGTCTGCTTACAGGGATACCAAAGGGTTGTGCATTAAATTATTGAGGTATTTTAAGTCTTAGTTTTTTCGTCTAGTGTTAGGTTGGCCGCTTGATCTTTGTGAGATGGTATTCAGCAAGAACTTTGAGATTCCTCCGCTGATGGATGTTACCTTCATCAGCACAGACACTCCCTTGGTCACATAGCCCTTCTCCAGAAGCAGCTTAGGGCCTGCTTGACCTCAGGACAACCTTATCCTGTGCATGCCAGGTTCCATCTCTGCTGTAGGTCGTCTAGCTCCTTCATTAGTTTTGTTTTTCTTACTTTTTTTGCCTTGAGTTGTCTCGGTTTGATACTTCTTCTAAAGTCGTAAGTTCCCTTTTCATTCAGACGGCGGGGCCTTGGAGGCAGAGGTTAGGATAGCCTGGAAGGAGACTCTCTCTTTAAGTAGTACTGTTGAAATTTATAGCTGT